>NW_026698458.1:0-45439 GCF_030435755.1 Ochotona princeps
CAGTCATTTTCAGATAGCCCTCAATGCAAAGGCTCTAGACGCAAATATTGGTGTGAGAGCTAATTCAATCAAGGAAACACTGCATGTTAGTGAAGGGCATATTGAAGAAGGATCAGCCGAGTGGTTCGTGTGGGAGAACAACTCCATTTGGCTCACTAACTTCACACACCATCAGGCTTCCAAGCAGCTCTCAAGGAAACTCAGTTTTCACACTCTATGCTTAGTGCCCTTTGAGTGCCTAGGACTGAAATGAAGCTTGGTGAGCATACCACACAAACGAATGCTCCACATGCGGGTTTCACATGCCAACAACTCCACATTCACAGGCAACTTCAGCGCCACAGCCGTTTTCAGATAGCCCTCAATGCAAAGGCTCTAGACGCAAATATTGGTGTGAGAGCTAATTCAATCAAGGAAACACTGCATGTTGGTGAAGGGCATATTGAAGAAGGATCGGCCAAGTGGTTCTTGTGGGAGAACAACTCCATTTGGCTCACTAACTTCACACACCATCAGGCTTCCAAGCAGCTTCCAAGGAAACTCAGTTTTCACACTCTATGCTTAGTGCCCTTTGAGTGCATTATCTAGGAATGAACCTCTTAGAGCATTCCACACAAACGAATGCTCCACATGCGGGTTTCACATGCCACCAACTCCACATTCAAAGGCAACTTCAGCGCCACAGCCATTTTCAGATAGACCTCAATGCAAAGAATCTAGACACAAATATTGGTGTGAGAGCTAATTCAATCAAGGAAACACTGCATGTTGGTGAAGGGCATATTGAAGAAGGATCAGCCGAGTGGTTCGTGTGGGAGAACAACTCCATTTGGCTCACTAACTTCACACACCATCAGGCTTCCAAGCAGCTCTCAAGGAAACTCAGTTTTCACACTCTATGCTTAGTGCCCTTTGAGTGCATTATCTAGGAATGAACCTGGTAGAGCATCCCACACAAACGAATGCTCCTCATGCGGGTTTCACATGCCACAAACTCCATATTCACAGTCAACTTCAGCGCCACAGCCATTTTCAGATAGCCCTCAATGCAAAGACTCTAGACACAAATATTGGTGTGAGAGCTAATTCAATCAAGGTAACACTGCATGTTGGTGAAGGGCATACTGAAGAAGAATCAGCCGAGTGGTTCTTGTGGCAGAACAACTCCATTTGGCTCACTAACTTCACACACCATCAGGCTTCCAAGCATCTTCCAAGGAAACTCAGTTTTCACACTCAATGCTTAGTGCCCTTTGAGTGCATTATCTAGGAATAAACCTCTTAGAGCATCCCACACAAACGAATGTTCCACATGCGGGTTTCACATGCCACCAACTCCACATTCACAGGCAACTTCAGCGCCACAACCGTTTTCAGATAGCCCTCAATGCAAAGGCTCTAGACGCAAATATTGGTGTGAGCGCTAATTCAATCAAGGAAATACTGCATGTTGGTGAAGGGCATATTGAAGTAGGATCAGCCGAGTGGTTCTTGTGGGAGAACAACTGCATTTGGCTCAATAACTTCACACACCATCAGGCTTCCAAGCAGCTTCCAAGGAAACTCAGTTTTCACACTCTATGCTTAGTGACCTTTGACTGCATTATCTAGGAATGAACCTCTTAGAGCATTCCACACAAACGAATGCTCCACATGCAGGTTTCACATGCCACCAACTCCACATTCACAGGCAACTTCAGCGCCACAGCCGTTTTCAGATAGCCCTCAATGCAAAGGCTCTAGACGCAAATATTGGTGTGAGAGCTAATTCAATCAAGGAAACACTGCATGTTGGTGAAGGGCATATTGAAGTAGGATCAGCCGAGTGGTTCTTGTGGGAGAACAACTCCATTTGGCTCACTAACTTCACACACCATCAAGCTTCCAAGCAGCTCTCAAGGAAACTCAGTATTCACACTCTATGCCTAGTGCCCTTTGAGTGCCTAGGACTGAAATGAAGCTTGGTGAGCTTCCCACACAAACGAATGCTCCACATGCGGGTTTCACATGCCACCAACTCCACATTCACAGGCAACTTCAGTGCCACAGCAATTTTCAGATAGCCCTCAATGCAAAGGCTCTAGACGCAAATATTGGTGTGAGCGCTAATTCAATGAAGGAAACACTGCATGTTGGTGAAGGGCATATTGAAGTAGGATCAGACGAGTGGTTCTTGTGGGAGAACAACTCCATTTGGCTCACTAACCTCACACACCATCAGGCTTCCAAGCAGCTCTCAAGGAAACTCAGTTTTCACACTCTATGCTTAGTGCCCTTTGTGTGCCTAGGACTGAAATGAAGCTTGGTGAGCATACACACAAACGAATGCTCCACATGCGGGTTTCACATGCCAACAACTCCACATTCACAGGCAACTTCAGCACCACAGTCATTTTCAGATAGCCCTCAATGCAAAGGCTCTAGACGCAAATATTGGTGTGAGAGCTAATTCAATCAAGGAAACACTGCATGTTAGTGAAGGGCATATTGAAGAAGGATCAGCCGAGTGGTTCGTGTGGGAGAACAACTCCATTTGGCTCACTAACTTCACACACCATCAGGCTTCCAAGCAGCTCTCAAGGAAACTCATTTTTCACACTCTATGCTTAGTGCCCTTTGAGTGCCTAGGACTGAAATGAAGCTTGGTGAGCATACCACACAAACGAATGCTCCACATGCGGGTTTCACATGCCAACAACTCCACATTCACAGGCAACTTCAGCGCCGCAGCCGTTTTCAGATAGCCCTCAATGCAAAGGCTCTAGACGCAAATATTGGTGTGAGAGCTAATTCAATCAAGGAAACACTGCATGTTGCTGAAGGGCATATTGAAGAAGGATCGGCCAAGTGGTTCTTGTGGGAGAACAACTCCATTTGGCTCACTAACTTCACACACCATCAGGCTTCCAAGCAGCTTCCAAGGAAACTCAGTTTTCACACTCTATGCTTAGTGCCCTTTGAGTGCATTATCTAGGAATGAACCTGGTAGAGCATCCCACACAAACGAATGCTCCACATGCGGGTTTCACATGCCACAAACTCCATATTCACAGTCAACTTCAGCGCCACAGCCGTTTTCAGATAGCCCTCAATGCAAAGACTCTAGACACAAATATTGGTGTGAGAGCTAATTCAATCAAGGTAAACACTGCATGTTGGTGAAGGGCATACTGAAGAAGAATCAGCCGAGTGGTTCTTGTGGGAGAACAACTCCATTTTGCTCACTAAGTTCACACACCATCAGGCTTCCAAGCAGCTCTCAAGGAAACTCAGTTTTCACACTCTATGCTTAGTGCCCTTTGAGTGCCTAGGACTGAAAGGAAGCTTGGTGAGCATACCACACAAACGAATGCTCCACATGCGGGTTTCACATGCCAACAACTCCACATTCACAGGCAACTTCAGCGCCACAGCCATTTTCAGATAGCCCGCAATGCAAAGACTCTAGACACAAATATTGGTGTGAGAGCTAATTCAATCAAGGAAACACTGCATGTTGGTGAAGGGCATATTGAAGAAGGATCAGCCGAGTGGTTCCTTTGGGAGAACAACTCCATTTGGCTCACTAACTTCACACACCATCAGGCTTCCAAGCAGCTCTCAAGGAAACTCATTTTTCACACTCTATGCTTAGTGCCCTTTGAGTGCCTAGGACTGAAAGGAAGCTTGGTGAGCATACCACAGTAACGAATGCTCCACATGCGGGTTTCACATGCCAACAACTCCACATTCACAGGCAACTTCAGCGCCACAGCCATTTTCAGATAGCCCGCAATGCAAAGACTCTAGACACAAATATTGGTGTGAGAGCTAATTCAATCAAGGAAACACTGCATGTTGGTGAAGGGCATATTTGAAGAAGGATCAGCCGAGTGGTTCCTTTGGGAGAACAACTCCATTTGGCTCACTAACTTCACACACCATCAGGCTTCCAAGCAGCTCTCAAGGAAACTCAGTTTTCACACTCTATGCTTAGTGCCCTTTGAGTGCATTATCTACGAATGAACCTGGTAGAGCCTCCCACACAAACGAATGCTCCACATGCGGGTTTCATATGCCACCAACTCCACATTCACAGGCAACTTCAGCGCCACAGCCGTTTTCAGATAGCCCTCAATGCAAAGGCTCTAGACGCAAATATTGGTGTGAGCGCTAATTCAATCAAGGAAACACTGCATGTTGGTGAAGGGCATATTGAAGAAGAATCTAGCCGAGTGGTTCTTGTGGGAGAACAACTCCATTTGGCTCACTAACTTCACACACCATCAGGCTTCCAAGCAGCTCTCAAGGAAACTCAGTTTTCACACTCTATGCTTAGTGCCCTTTGAGTGCATTATCTAGGAATGAACCTGGTAGAGCATCCCACACAAACGAATGTTCCAGATGCGGGTTTCACATGCCACCAACTCCACATTCACAGGCAACTTCAGCGCCACAGCCGTTTTCAGATAGCCCTCAATGCAAAGGCTCTAGACGCAAATATTGGTGTGAGAGCTAATTCAATCAAGGAAACACTGCAATTTGGTGAATGGCATATTGAAGAAGGATCAGCTGAGTGGTTCTTGTAGGAGAACAACTCCATTTGGCTCATTGACTTCACACACCATCAGGCTTCCAAGCAGCTCTCAAGGAAACTCAGTTTTCACACTCTATGCTTAGTGCCCTTTGAGTGCCTAGGACTGAAATGAAGCTTGTTGAGCTTCCCACACAAACGAATGCTCCACATGCGGGTTTCACATGCCAACAACTCCACATTCACAGGCAACTTCAGCGCCACAGCCGTTTTCAGATAGCCCTCAATGCAAAGGCTCTAGACGCAAATATTGGTGTGAGAGCTAATTCAATCAAGGAAACACTGCATGTTGGTGAACGGCATATTGAAGAAGAATCAGCCGAGTGGTTCTTGTGGGAGAACAACTCCATTTTGCTCACTAACTTCACACACCATCAGGCTTCCAAGCAGCTCTCAAGGAAACTCAGTTTTCACACTCTATGCTTAGTGCCCTTTGAGTGCCTAGGACTGAAAGGAAGCTTGGTGAGCATACCACACAAACGAATGCTCCACATGCGGGTTTCACATGCCAACAACTCCACATTCACAGGCAACTTCAGCGCCACAGCCATTTTCAGATAGCCCTCAATGCAAAGGCTCTAGACGCAAATATTGGTGTGAGAGCTAATTCAATCAAGGAAACACTGCATGTTGGTGAGGGGCATATTGAAGAAGGATTAGCCGAGTGGTTCTTGTGGAGAACAACTCCATTTGGCTCACTAACTTCACACACCATCAGGCTTCCAAGCAGCTTCCAAGGAAACTCAGTTTTCACACTCTATGCTTAGTGCCCTTTGAGTGCATTATCTAGGAATGAACCTGGTAGAGCATCCCACACAAACGAATGCTCCACATGCGGGTTTCACATGCCACCAACTCCACATTCACAGTCAACTTCAGCGCCACAGCCATTTTCAGATAGCCCTCAATGCAAAGACTCTAGACACAAATATTGGTGTGAGAGCTAATTCAATCAAGGAAACACTGCATGTTGGTGAAGGGCATATTGAAGAAGGATCAGCCGAGTGGTTCTTGTGGGAGAACAACTCCATTTGGCTCACTAACTTCACACACCATCAGGCTTCCAAGCAGCTCTCAAGGAAACTCAGTTTTCACACTCTATGCTTAGTGCCCTTTCAGTGCATTATCTAGGAATGAACCTGGTAGAGCATCCCACACAAACGAATGCTCCACATGCGGGTTTCATATGCCACCAACTCCACATTCACAGGCAACTTCAGCGCCACAGCCGTTTTCAGATAGCCCTCAATGCAAAGGCTCTAGACGCAAATATTGGTGTGAGCGCTAATTCAATCAAGGAAACACTGCATGTTGGTGAAGGGCATATTGAAGAAGAATCAGCCGAGTGGTTCTTGTGGGAGAACAACTCCATTTGGCTCACTAACTTCACACACCATCAGGCTTCCAAGCAGCTCTCAAGGAAACTCAGTTTTCACACTCTGTGCTTAGTGCCCTTTGAGTGCATTATCTAGGAATGAACCTGGTAGAGCATCCCACACAAACGAATGTTCCACATGCGGGTTTCACATGCCACCAACTCCACATTCACAGGCAACTTCAGCGCCACAGCCGTTTTCAGATAGCCCTCAATGCAAAGGCTCTAGACGCAAATATTTGTGTGAGAGCTAATTCAATCAAGGAAACACTGCAATTTGGTGAATGGCATATTGAAAAAAGGATCAGCTGAGTGGTTCTTGTGGGAGAACAACTCCATTTGGCTCATTGACTTCACACACCATCATGCTTCCAAGCAGCTCTCAAGGAAACTCAGTTTTTCACACTCTATGCTTAAGTGCCCTTTGAGTGCCTAGGACTGAAAGGAAGCTTGGTGAGCATACCACACAAACGAATGCTCCACATGCGGGTTTCACATGGCAACAACTCCACATTCACAGGCAACTTCAGCGCCACAGCCGTTTTCAGATAGCCCTCAATGCAAAGGCTCTAGACGCAAATATTGGTGTGAGAGCTAATTCAATCAAGGAAACACTGCATGTTGGTGAAGGTCATATTGAAGAAGGATCAGCCGAGTGGTTCGTGTGGGAGAACAACTCCATTTGGCTCACTAACTTCACACACCATCAGGCTTCCAAGCATCTTCCAAGGAAACTCATTTTTCACACTCAATGCTTAGTGCCCTTTGAGTGCATTATCTAGGAATGAACCTCTTAGAGCATCCCACACAAACGAATGCTCCACATGCGGGTTTCACATGCCACCAACTCCACATTCACAGGCAACTTCAGCGCCACAGCCGTTTTCAGATAGCCCTCAATGCAAAGGCTCTAGACACAAATATTGGTGTGAGAGCTAATTCAATCAAGGAAACACTGCATGTTGGTGAAGGGCATATTGAAGTAGGATCGGCCGATGGTTCTTGTGGGAGAACAACTCCATTTTGTTCACTAACCTCACACCATCAGGCTTCCAAGCAGCTCTCAAGGAAACTCAGTTTTCACACTCTATGCTTAGTGCCCTTTGAGTGCTTTATCTAGGAATGAACCTGGTAGAGCATCCCCCACAAACAAATGTTCCACATGCGGGTTTCACATGCCACCAACTCCACATTCACACAGGCAACTTCAGCGCCACAGCCGTTTTCAGATAGCCCTCAATGCAAAGGCTCTAGACGCAAATATTGGTGTGAGAGCTAATTCAATCAAGGAAACACTGCATGTTGGTGAAGGGCATATTGAAGAAGAATCAGCCGAGTGGTTCTTGTGGGAGAACAACTCCATTTTGCTCACTAACTTCACACACCATCAGGCTTCCAAGCAGCTCTCAAGCAAACTCAGTTTTCACACTCTATGCTTAGTGCCCTTTGAGTGCCTAGGACTGAAAGGAAGCTTGGTGAGCATCCCACACAAACGAATGCTCCACATGCGGGTTTCACATGCCAACAACTCCACATTCACAGGCAACTTCAGCACCACAGCCATTTTCAGATAGCCCTCAATGCAAAGGCTCTAGACGCAAATATTGGTGTGAGAGCTAATTCAATCAAGGAAACACTGCATGTTGGTGAAGGGCATATTGAAGAAGGATTAGCCGAGTGGTTCTTGTGGGAGAACAACTCCATTTGGCTCACTAACCTCACAAACCATCAGGCTTCCAAGCAGCTCTCAAGGAAACTCAGTTTTCACACTCTATGCTTAGTGCCCTTTGAGTGCATTATCTAGGAATGAACCTGGTAGAGCATCCCCCACAAACGAATGTTCCACATGCGGGTTTCACATGCCACCAACTCCACATTCACAGGCAACTTCAGCGCCACAGCCGTTTTCAGATAGCCCTCAATGCAAAGGCTCTAGACGCAAATATTGGTGTGAGAGCTAATTCAATCAAGGAAACACTGCATGTTGGTGAAGGGCATATTGAAGAAGAATCAGCCGAGTGGTTCTTGTGGAGAACAACTCCATTTTGCTCACTAACTTCACACACCATCAGGCTTCCAAGCAGCTCT
Source organism: Ochotona princeps (assembly GCF_030435755.1). Classification (NCBI taxonomy): domain Eukaryota; kingdom Metazoa; phylum Chordata; class Mammalia; order Lagomorpha; family Ochotonidae; genus Ochotona; species Ochotona princeps. Next base: position 8,037 of record NW_026698458.1, read on the forward strand.
CAAGGAAACTCAGTTTTCACACTCTATGCTTAGTGCCCTTTGAGTGCCTAGGACTGAAAGGAAGCTTGGTGAGCATACCACACAAACGAATGCTCCACATGCGGGTTTCACATGCCAACAACTCCACATTCACAGGCAACTTCAGCGCCACAGCCATTTTCAGATAGCCCTCAATGCAAAGGCTCTAGACGCAAATATTGGTGTGAGAGCTAATTCAATCAAGGAAACACTGCATGTTGGTGAGGGGCATATTGAAGAAGGATCAGCCGAGTGGTTCTTGTGGGAGAACAACTCCATTTGGCTCACTAACTTCACACACCATCAGGCTTCCAAGCAGCTTCCAAGGAAACTCAGTTTTCACACTCTATGCTTAGTGCCCTTTGAGTGCATTATCTAGGAATGAACCTGGTAGAGCATCCCACACAAACGAATGCTCCACATGCGGGTTTCACATGCCACCAACTCCACATTCACAGTCAACTTCAGCGCCACAGCCATTTTCAGATAGCCCGCAATGCAAAGACTCTAGACACAAATATTGGTGTGAGAGCTAATTCAATCAAGGAAACACTGCATGTTGGTGAAGGGCATATTGAAGAAGAATCAGCCGAGTGGTTCTTGTGGGAGAACAACTCCATTTGGCTCACTAACTTCACACACCATCAGGCTTCCAAGCAGGTCTCAAGGAAACTCAGTTTTCACACTCTATGCTTAGTGCCCTTTGAGTGCCTAGGACTGAAATGAAGCTTGGTGAGCTTCCCACACAAACGAATGCTCCACATGCGGGTTTCACATGCCAACAACTCCACATTCACAGGCAACTTCAGCGCCACAGCCGTTTTCAGATAGCCCTCAATGCAAAGGCTCTAGACGCAAATATTGGTGTGAGAGCTAATTCAATCAAGGAAACACCGCATGTTGCTGAAGGGCATATTGAAGAAGGATCAGCCGAGTGGTTCGTGTGGGAGAACAACTCCATTTGGCTCACTAACTTCACACACCATCAGGCTTCCAAGCAGCTCTCAAGGAAACTCAGTTTTCACACTCTATGCTTAGTGCCCTTTGAGTGCATTATCTAGGAATGAACCTGGTAGAGCATCCCACACAAACGAATGCTCCTCATGCGGGTTTCACATGCCACCAACTCCACATTCACAGTCAACTTCAGCGCCACAGCCATTTTCAGATAGCCCTCAATGCAAAGACTCTCGACACAAATATTGGTGTGAGAGCTAATTCAATCAAGGTAACACTGCATGTTGGTGAAGGGCATACTGAAGAAGAATCAGCCGAGTGGTTCTTGTGGCAGAACAACTCCATTTGGCTCACTAACTTCACACACCATCAGGCTTCCAAGCAGCTTCCAAGGAAACTCATTTTTCACACTCAATGCTTAGTGCCCTTTGAGTGCATTATCTAGGAATAAACCTCTTAGAGCATCCCACACGAACGAATGCTCCACATGCGGGTTTCACATGCCACCAACTCCACATTCACAGGTAACTTCAGCGCCACAGCCGTTTTCAGATAGCCCTCAATGCAAAGGCTCTAGACACAAATATTGGTGTGAGAGCTAATTCAATCAAGGAAACACTGCATGTTGGTGAAGGGCATATTGAAGTAGGATCGGCCGAGTGGTTCTTGTGGGAGAACAACTCCATTTGGCTCACTAACCTCACACCATCAGGCTTCCAAGCAGCTCTCAAGGAAACTCAGTTTTCACACTCTATGCTTAGTGCCCTTTGAGTGCTTTATCTAGGAATGAACCTGGTAAAGCATCCCCCACAAACGAATGTTCCACATGCGGGTTTCACATGCCACCAACTCCACATTCACAGGCAACTTCAGCGCCACAGCCGTTTTCAGATAGCCCTCAATGCAAAGGCTCTAGACGCAAATATTGGTGTGAGAGCTAATTCAATCAAGGAAACACTGCATGTTGGTGAAGGGCATATTGAAGAAGAATCAGCCGAGTGGTTCTTGTGGGAGAACAACTCCATTTTGCTCACTAACTTCACACACCATCAGGCTTCCAAGCAGCTCTCAAGCAAACTCAGTTTTCACACTCTATGCTTAGTGCCCTTTGAGTGCCTAGGACTGAAAGGAAGCTTGGTGAGCATCCCACACAAACGAATGCTCCACATGCGGGTTTCACATGCCAACAACTCCACATTCACAGGCAACTTCAGCGCCACAGCCGTTTTCAGATAGCCCTCAATGCAAAGGCTCTAGACGCAAATATTGGTGTGAGAGCTAATTCAATCAAGGAAACACTGCATGTTGGTGAGGGGCATATTGAAGAAGGATCAGCCGAGTGGTTCTTGTGGGAGAACAACTCCATTTGGCTCACTAACTTCACACACCATCAGGCTTCCAAGCAGCTTCCAAGGAAACTCAGTTTTCACACTCTATGCTTAGTGCCCTTTGAGTGCATTATCTAGGAATGAACCTGGTAGAGCATCCCACACAAACGAATGCTCCACATGCGGGTTTCACATGCCACCAACTCCACATTCACAGTCAACTTCAGCGCCACAGCCATTTTCAGATAGCCCGCAATGCAAAGACTCTAGACACAAATATTGGTGTGAGAGCTAATTCAATCAAGGAAACACTGCATGTTGGTGAAGGGCATATTGAAGAAGGATCAGCCGAGTGGTTCCTTTGGGAGAACAACTCCATTTGGCTCACTAACTTCACACACCATCAGGCTTCCAAGCAGCTCTCAAGGAAACTCAGTTTTCACACCCTATGTTTAGTGCACTTTCAGTGCATTATCTAGGAATGAACCTGGTAGAGCATCCCACAGAAACGAATGCTCCACATGCGGGTTTCATATGCCACCAACTCCACATTCACAGGCAACTTCAGCGCCACAGCCGTTTTCAGATAGCCCTCAATGCAAAGGCTCTAGACGCAAATATTGGTGTGAGCGCTAATTCAATCAAGGAAACACTGCATGTTGGTGAAGGGCATATTGAAGAAGAATCAGCCGAGTGGTTCTTGTGGGAGAACAACTGCATTTGGCTCACTAACTTCACACACCATCAGGCTTCCAAGCAGCTCTCAAGCAAACTCAGTTTTCACACTCTATGCTTAGTGCCCTTTCAGTGCATTATCTAGGAATGAACCTGGTAGAGCATCCCACACAAACGAATGTTCCACATGCGGGTTTCACATGCCACCAACTCCACATTCACAGGCAACTTCAGCGCCACAGCCGTTTTCAGATAGCCCTCAATGCAAAGGCTCTAGACGCAAATATTGGTGTGAGAGCTAATTCAATCAAGGAAACACTGCAATTTGGTGAATGGCATATTGAAGAAGAATCAGCCGAGTGGTTCTTGTAGGAGAACAACTCCATTTGGCTCATTGACTTCACACACCATCAGGCTTCCAAGCAGCTCTCAAGGAAACTCAGTTTTCACACTCTATGCTTAGTGCCCTTTGAGTGCCTAGGACTGAAATGAAACTTGGTGAGCTTCCCACACAAACGAATGCTCCACATGCGGGTTTCACATGCCAACAACTCCACATTCACAGGCAACTTCAGCACCACAGTCATTTTCAGATAGCCCTCAATGCAAAGGCTCTAGACGCAAATATTGGTGTGAGAGCTAATTCAATCAAGGAAACACTGCATGTTAGTGAAGGGCATATTGAAGAAGCATCAGCCGAGTGGTTCGTGTGGGAGAACAACTCCATTTGGCTCACTAACTTCACACACCATCAGGCTTCCAAGCAGCTCTCAAGGAAACTCAGTTTTCACACTCTATGCTTAGTGCCCTTTGAGTGCCTAGGACTGAAATGAAGCTTGGTGAGCATACCACACAAACGAATGCTCCACATGCGGGTTTCACATGCCACCAACTCCACATTCACAGGCAACTTCAGCGCCACAGCCGTTTTCAGATAGCCCTCAATGCAAAGGCTCTAGACGCAAATATTGGTGTGAGAGCTAATTCAATCAAGGAAACACTGCATGTTGCTGAAGGGCATATTGAAGAAGGATCGGCCAAGTGGTTCTTGTGGGAGAACAACTCCATTTGGCTCACTAACTTCACACACCATCAGGCTTCCAAGCAGCTTCCAAGGAAACTCAGTTTTCACACTCTATGCTTAGTGCCCTTTGAGTGCATTATCTAGGAATGAACCTGGTAGAGCATCCCACACAAACGAATGCTCCTCATGCGGGTTTCACATGCCACAAACTCCATATTCACAGTCAACTTCAGCGCCACAGCCATTTTCAGATAGCCCTCAATGCAAAGACTCTAGACACAAATATTGGTGTGAGAGCTAATTCAATCAAGGTAACACTGCATGTTGGTGAAGGGCATACTGAAGAAGAATCAGCCGAGTGGTTCTTGTGGGAGAACAACTCCATTTTGCTCACTAAGTTCACACACCATCAGGCTTCCAAGCAGCTCTCAAGGAAACTCAGTTTTCACACTCTATGCTTAGTGCCCTTTGAGTGCCTAGGACTGAAAGGAAGCTTGGTGAGCATACCACACAAACGAATGCTCCACATGCGGGTTTCACATGCCAACAACTCCACATTCACAGGCAACTTCAGCGCCACAGCCATTTTCAGATAGCCCGCAATGCAAAGACTCTAGACACAAATATTGGTGTGAGAGCTAATTCAATCAAGGAAACACTGCATGTTGGTGAAGGGCATATTGAAGAAGGATCAGCCGAGTGGTTCCTTTGGGAGAACAACTCCATTTGGCTCACTAACTTCACACACCATCAGGCTTCCAAGCAGCTCTCAAGGAAACTCAGTTTTCACACTCTATGCTTAGTGCCCTTTGAGTGCATTATCTAGGAATGAACCTGGTAGAGCATCCCACACAAACGAATGCTCCACATGCGGGTTTCATATGCCACCAACTCCACATTCACAGGCAACTTCAGCGCCACAGCCGTTTTCAGATAGCCCTCAATGCAAAGGCTCTAGACGCAAATATTGGTGTGAGCGCTAATTCAATCAAGGAAACACTGCATGTTGGTGAAGGGCATATTGAAGAAGAATCAGCCGAGTGGTTCTTGTGGGAGAACAACTCCATTTGGCTCACTAACTTCACACACCATCAGGCTTCCAAGCAGCTCTCAAGGAAACTCAGTTTTCACACTCTATGCTTAGTGCCCTTTGAGTGCATTATCTAGGAATGAACCTGGTAGAGCATCCCACACAAACGAATGTTCCAGATGCGGGTTTCACATGCCACCAACTCCACATTCACAGGCAACTTCAGCGCCACAGCCGTTTTCAGATAGCCCTCAATGCAAAGGCTCTAGACGCAAATATTGGTGTGAGAGCTAATTCAATCAAGGAAACACTGCAATTTGGTGAATGGCATATTGAAGAAGGATCAGCTGAGTGGTTCTTGTAGGAGAACAACTCCATTTGGCTCATTGACTTCACACACCATCAGGCTTCCAAGCAGCTCTCAAGGAAACTCAGTTTTCACACTCTATGCTTAGTGCCCTTTGAGTGCCTAGGACTGAAATGAAGCTTGTTGAGCTTCCCACACAAACGAATGCTCAACATGCGGGTTTCACATGCCAACAACTCCACATTCACAGGCAACTTCAGCGCCACAGCCGTTTTCAGATAGCCCTCAATGCAAAGGCTCTAGACGCAAATATTGGTGTGAGAGCTAATTCAATCAAGGAAACACTGCATGTTGGTGAAGGGCATATTGAAGAAGAATCAGCCGAGTGGTTCTTGTGGGAGAACAACTCCATTTTGCTCACTAACTTCACACACCATCAGGCTTCCAAGCAGCTCTCAAGGAAACTCAGTTTTCACACTCTATGCTTAGTGCCCTTTGAGTGCCTAGGACTGAAATGAAGCTTGGTGAGCTTCCCACACAAACGAATGCTCCACATGCGGGTTTCACATGGCAACAACTCCACATTCACAGGCAACTTCAGCGCCACAGCCGTTTTCAGATAGCCCTCAATGCAAAGGCTCTAGACGCAAATATTGGTGTGAGAGCTAATTCAATCAAGGAAACACTGCATGTTGGTGAAGGTCATATTGAAGAAGGATCAGCCGAGTGGTTCGTGTGGGAGAACAACTCCATTTGGCTCACTAACTTCACACACCATCAGGCTTCCAAGCAGCTTCCAAGGAAACTCATTTTTCACACTCAATGCTTAGTGCCCTTTGAGTGCATTATCTAGGAATGAACCTCTTAGAGCATCCCACACAAACGAATGCTCCACATGCGGGTTTCACATGCCACCAACTCCACATTCACAGGCAACTTCAGCGCCACAGCCGTTTTCAGATAGCCCTCAATGCAAAGGCTCTAGACACAAATATTGGTGTGAGAGCTAATTCAATCAAGGAAACACTGCATGTTGGTGAAGGGCATATTGAAGTAGGATCGGCCGAGTGGTTCTTGTGGGAGAACAACTCCATTTTGCTCACTAACCTCACACCATCAGGCTTCCAAGCAGCTCTCAAGGAAACTCAGTTTTCACACTCTATGCTTAGTGCCCTTTGAGTGCTTTATCTAGGAATGAACCTGGTAGAGCATCCCCCACAAACAAATGTTCCACATGCGGGTTTCACATGCCACCAACTCCACATTCACAGGCAACTTCAGCGCCACAGCCGTTTTCAGATAGCCCTCAATGCAAAGGCTCTAGACGCAAATATTGGTGTGAGAGCTAATTCAATCAAGGAAACACTGCATGTTGGTGAAGGGCATATTGAAGAAGAATCAGCCGAGTGGTTCTTGTGGGAGAACAACTCCATTTTGCTCACTAACTTCACACACCATCAGGCTTCCAAGCAGCTCTCAAGCAAACTCAGTTTTCACACTCTATGCTTAGTGCCCTTTGAGTGCCTAGGACTGAAAGGAAGCTTGGTGAGCATCCCACACAAACGAATGCTCCACATGCGGGTTTCACATGCCACCAACTCCACATTCACAGGCAACTTCAGCACCACAGCCATTTTCAGATAGCCCTCAATGCAAAGGCTCTAGACGCAAATATTGGTGTGAGAGCTAATTCAATCAAGGAAACACTGCATGTTGGTGAAGGGCATATTGAAGAAGGATTAGCCGAGTGGTTCTTGTGGGAGAACAACTCCATTTGGCTCACTAACCTCACAAACCATCAGGCTTCCAAGCAGCTCTCAAGGAAACTCAGTTTTCACACTCTATGCTTAGTGCCCTTTGAGTGCATTATCTAGGAATGAACCTGGTAGAGCATCCCCCACAAACGAATGTTCCACATGCGGGTTTCACATGCCACCAACTCCACATTCACAGGCAACTTCAGCGCCACAGCCGTTTTCAGATAGCCCTCAATGCAAAGGCTCTAGACGCAAATATTGGTGTGAGAGCTAATTCAATCAAGGAAACACTGCATGTTGGTGAAGGGCATATTGAAGAAGAATCAGCCGAGTGGTTCTTGTTTGAGAACAACTCCATTTTGCTCACTAAGTTCACACACCATCAGGCTTCCAAGCAGCTCTCAAGGAAACTCAGTTTTCACACTCTATGCTTAGTGCCCTTTGAGTGCCTAGGACTGAAAGGAAGCTTGGTGAGCATACCACACAAACGAATGCTCCACATGCGGGTTTCACATGCCAACAACTCCACATTCACAGGCAACTTCAGCGCCACAGCCGTTTTCAGATAGCCCTCAATGCAAAGGCTCTAGACGCAAATATTGGTGTGAGAGCTAATTCAATCAAGGAAACACTGCATGTTGGTGAGGGGCATATTGAAGAAGGATCAGCCGAGTGGTTCTCGTGGGAGAACAACTCCATTTGGCTCACTAACTTCACACACCATCAGGCTTCCAAGCAGCTCTCAAGCAAACTCAGTTTTCACACTCTATGCTTAGTGCCCTTTCAGTGCATTATCTAGGAATGAACCTGGTAGAGCATCCCACACAAACGAATGTTCCACATGCGGGTTTCACATGCCACCAACTCCACATTCACAGGCAACTTCAGCGCCACAGCCGTTTTCAGATAGCCCTCAATGCAAAGGCTCTAGACGCAAATATTGGTGTGAGAGCTAATTCAATCAAGGAAACACTGCAATTTGGTGAATGGCATATTGAAGAAGAATCAGCCGAGTGGTTCTTGTAGGAGAACAACTCCATTTGGCTCATTGACTTCACACACCATCAGGCTTCCAAGCAGCTCTCAAGGAAACTCAGTTTTCACACTCTATGCTTAGTGCCCTTTGAGTGCCTAGGACTGAAATGAAGCTTGGTGAGCTTCCCACACAAACGAATGCTCCACATGCGGGTTTCACATGCCAACAACTCCACATTCACAGGCAACTTCAGCACCACAGTCATTTTCAGATAGCCCTCAATGCAAAGGCTCTAGACGCAAATATTGGTGTGAGAGCTAATTCAATCAAGGAAACACTGCATGTTAGTGAAGGGCATATTGAAGAAGCATCAGCCGAGTGGTTCGTGTGGGAGAACAACTCCATTTGGCTCACTAACTTCACACACCATCAGGCTTCCAAGCAGCTCTCAAGGAAACTCAGTTTTCACACTCTATGCTTAGTGCCCTTTGAGTGCCTAGGACTGAAATGAAGCTTGGTGAGCATACCACACAAACGAATGCTCCACATGCGGGTTTCACATGCCACCAACTCCACATTCACAGGCAACTTCAGCGCCACAGCCGTTTTCAGATAGCCCTCAATGCAAAGGCTCTAGACGCAAATATTGGTGTGAGAGCTAATTCAATCAAGGAAACACTGCATGTTGCTGAAGGGCATATTGAAGAAGGATCGGCCAAGTGGTTCTTGTGGGAGAACAACTCCATTTGGCTCACTAACTTCACACACCATCAGGCTTCCAAGCAGCTTCCAAGGAAACTCAGTTTTCACACTCTATGCTTAGTGCCCTTTGAGTGCATTATCTAGGAATGAACCTGGTAGAGCATCCCACACAAACGAATGCTCCTCATGCGGGTTTCACATGCCACAAACTCCATATTCACAGTCAACTTCAGCGCCACAGCCATTTTCAGATAGCCCTCAATGCAAAGACTCTAGACACAAATATTGGTGTGAGAGCTAATTCAATCAAGGTAACACTGCATGTTGGTGAAGGGCATACTGAAGAAGAATCAGCCGAGTGGTTCTTGTGGGAGAACAACTCCATTTTGCTCACTAAGTTCACACACCATCAGGCTTCCAAGCAGCTCTCAAGGAAACTCAGTTTTCACACTCTATGCTTAGTGCCCTTTGAGTGCCTAGGACTGAAAGGAAGCTTGGTGAGCATACCACACAAACCAATGCTCCACATGCGGGTTTCACATGCCAACAACTCCACATTCACAGGCAACTTCAGCGCCACAGCCATTTTCAGATAGCCCGCAATGCAAAGACTCTAGACACAAATATTGGTGTGAGAGCTAATTCAATCAAGGAAACACTGCATGTTGGTGAAGGGCATATTGAAGAAGGATCAGCCGAGTGGTTCCTTTGGGAGAACAACTCCATTTGGCTCACTAACTTCACACACCATCAGGCTTCCAAGCAGCTCTCAAGGAAACTCAGTTTTCACACTCTATGCTTAGTGCCCTTTGAGTGCATTATCTAGGAATGAACCTGGTAGAGCATCCCACACAAACGAATGCTCCACATGCGGGTTTCATATGCCACCAACTCCACATTCACAGGCAACTTCAGCGCCACAGCCGTTTTCAGATAGCCCTCAATGCAAAGGCTCTAGACGCAAATATTGGTGTGAGCGCTAATTCAATCAAGGAAACACTGCATGTTGGTGAAGGGCATATTGAAGAAGAATCAGCCGAGTGGTTCTTGTGGGAGAACAACTCCATTTGGCTCACTAACTTCACACACCATCAGGCTTCCAAGCAGCTCTCAAGGAAACTCAGTTTTCACACTCTATGCTTAGTGCCCTTTGAGTGCATTATCTAGGAATGAACCTGGTAGAGCATCCCACACAAACGAATGTTCCAGATGCGGGTTTCACATGCCACCAACTCCACATTCACAGGCAACTTCAGCGCCACAGCCGTTTTCAGATAGCCCTCAATGCAAAGGCTCTAGACGCAAATATTGGTGTGAGAGCTAATTCAATCAAGGAAACACTGCAATTTGGTGAATGGCATATTGAAGAAGGATCAGCTGAGTGGTTCTTGTAGGAGAACAACTCCATTTGGCTCATTGACTTCACACACCATCAGGCTTCCAAGCAGCTCTCAAGGAAACTCAGTTTTCACACTCTATGCTTAGTGCCCTTTGAGTGCCTAGGACTGAAATGAAGCTTGTTGAGCTTCCCACACAAACGAATGCTCAACATGCGGGTTTCACATGCCAACAACTCCACATTCACAGGCAACTTCAGCGCCACAGCCGTTTTCAGATAGCCCTCAATGCAAAGGCTCTAGACGCAAATATTGGTGTGAGAGCTAATTCAATCAAGGAAACACTGCATGTTGGTGAAGGGCATATTGAAGAAGAATCAGCCGAGTGGTTCTTGTGGGAGAACAACTCCATTTTGCTCACTAACTTCACACACCATCAGGCTTCCAAGCAGCTCTCAAGGAAACTCAGTTTTCACACTCTATGCTTAGTGCCCTTTGAGTGCCTAGGACTGAAATGAAGCTTGGTGAGCTTCCCACACAAACGAATGCTCCACATGCGGGTTTCACATGGCAACAACTCCACATTCACAGGCAACTTCAGCGCCACAGCCGTTTTCAGATAGCCCTCAATGCAAAGGCTCTAGACGCAAATATTGGTGTGAGAGCTAATTCAATCAAGGAAACACTGCATGTTGGTGAAGGTCATATTGAAGAAGGATCAGCCGAGTGGTTCGTGTGGGAGAACAACTCCATTTGGCTCACTAACTTCACACACCATCAGGCTTCCAAGCAGCTTCCAAGGAAACTCATTTTTCACACTCAATGCTTAGTGCCCTTTGAGTGCATTATCTAGGAATGAACCTCTTAGAGCATCCCACACAAACGAATGCTCCACATGCGGGTTTCACATGCCACCAACTCCACATTCACAGGCAACTTCAGCGCCACAGCCGTTTTCAGATAGCCCTCAATGCAAAGGCTCTAGACACAAATATTGGTGTGAGAGCTAATTCAATCAAGGAAACACTGCATGTTGGTGAAGGGCATATTGAAGTAGGATCGGCCGAGTGGTTCTTGTGGGAGAACAACTCCATTTTGCTCACTAACCTCACACCATCAGGCTTCCAAGCAGCTCTCAAGGAAACTCAGTTTTCACACTCTATGCTTAGTGCCCTTTGAGTGCTTTATCTAGGAATGAACCTGGTAGAGCATCCCCCACAAACAAATGTTCCACATGCGGGTTTCACATGCCACCAACTCCACATTCACAGGCAACTTCAGCGCCACAGCCGTTTTCAGATAGCCCTCAATGCAAAGGCTCTAGACGCAAATATTGGTGTGAGAGCTAATTCAATCAAGGAAACACTGCATGTTGGTGAAGGGCATATTGAAGAAGAATCAGCCGAGTGGTTCTTGTGGGAGAACAACTCCATTTTGCTCACTAACTTCACACACCATCAGGCTTCCAAGCAGCTCTCAAGCAAACTCAGTTTTCACACTCTATGCTTAGTGCCCTTTGAGTGCCTAGGACTGAAAGGAAGCTTGGTGAGCATCCCACACAAACGAATGCTCCACATGCGGGTTTCACATGCCACCAACTCCACATTCACAGGCAACTTCAGCACCACAGCCATTTTCAGATAGCCCTCAATGCAAAGGCTCTAGACGCAAATATTGGTGTGAGAGCTAATTCAATCAAGGAAACACTGCATGTTGGTGAAGGGCATATTGAAGAAGGATTAGCCGAGTGGTTCTTGTGGGAGAACAACTCCATTTGGCTCACTAACCTCACAAACCATCAGGCTTCCAAGCAGCTCTCAAGGAAACTCAGTTTTCACACTCTATGCTTAGTGCCCTTTGAGTGCATTATCTAGGAATGAACCTGGTAGAGCATCCCCCACAAACGAATGTTCCACATGCGGGTTTCACATGCCACCAACTCCACATTCACAGGCAACTTCAGCGCCACAGCCGTTTTCAGATAGCCCTCAATGCAAAGGCTCTAGACGCAAATATTGGTGTGAGAGCTAATTCAATCAAGGAAACACTGCATGTTGGTGAAGGGCATATTGAAGAAGAATCAGCCGAGTGGTTCTTGTGGGAGAACAACTCCATTTTGCTCACTAAGTTCACACACCATCAGGCTTCCAAGCAGCTCTCAAGGAAACTCAGTTTTCACACTCTATGCTTAGTGCCCTTTGAGTGCCTAGGACTGAAAGGAAGCTTGGTGAGCATACCACACAAACGAATGCTCCACATGCGGGTTTCACATGCCAACAACTCCACATTCACAGGCAACTTCAGCGCCACAGCCGTTTTCAGATAGCCCTCAATGCAAAGGCTCTAGACGCAAATATTGGTGTGAGAGCTAATTCAATCAAGGAAACACTGCATGTTGGTGAGGGGCATATTGAAGAAGGATCAGCCGAGTGGTTCTTGTGGGAGAACAACTCCATTTGGCTCACTAACTTCACACACCATCAGGCTTCCAAGCAGCTTCCAAGGAAACTCAGTTTTCACACTCTATGCTTAGTGCCCTTTGAGTGCATTATCTAGGAATGAACCTGGTAGAGCATCCCACACAAACGAATGCTCCACATGCGGGTTTCACATGCCACCAACTCCACATTCACAGTCAACTTCAGCGCCACAGCCATTTTCAGATAGCCCGCAATGCAAAGACTCTAGACACAAATATTGGTGTGAGAGCTAATTCAATCAAGGAAACACTGCATGTTGGTGAAGGGCATATTGAAGAAGAATCAGCCGAGTGGTTCTTGTGGGAGAACAACTCCATTTGGCTCACTAACTTCACACACCATCAGGCTTCCAAGCAGGTCTCAAGGAAACTCAGTTTTCACACTCTATGCTTAGTGCCCTTTGAGTGCCTAGGACTGAAATGAAGCTTGGTGAGCTTCCCACACAAACGAATGCTCCACATGCGGGTTTCACATGCCAACAACTCCACATTCACAGGCAACTTCAGCGCCACAGCCGTTTTCAGATAGCCCTCAATGCAAAGGCTCTAGACGCAAATATTGGTGTGAGAGCTAATTCAATCAAGGAAACACCGCATGTTGCTGAAGGGCATATTGAAGAAGGATCAGCCGAGTGGTTCGTGTGGGAGAACAACTCCATTTGGCTCACTAACTTCACACACCATCAGGCTTCCAAGCAGCTCTCAAGGAAACTCAGTTTTCACACTCTATGCTTAGTGCCCTTTGAGTGCATTATCTAGGAATGAACCTGGTAGAGCATCCCACACAAACGAATGCTCCTCATGCGGGTTTCACATGCCACCAACTCCACATTCACAGTCAACTTCAGCGCCACAGCCATTTTCAGATAGCCCTCAATGCAAAGACTCTCGACACAAATATTGGTGTGAGAGCTAATTCAATCAAGGTAACACTGCATGTTGGTGAAGGGCATACTGAAGAAGAATCAGCCGAGTGGTTCTTGTGGCAGAACAACTCCATTTGGCTCACTAACTTCACACACCATCAGGCTTCCAAGCAGCTTCCAAGGAAACTCATTTTTCACACTCAATGCTTAGTGCCCTTTGAGTGCATTATCTAGGAATAAACCTCTTAGAGCATCCCACACGAACGAATGCTCCACATGCGGGTTTCACATGCCACCAACTCCACATTCACAGGTAACTTCAGCGCCACAGCCGTTTTCAGATAGCCCTCAATGCAAAGGCTCTAGACACAAATATTGGTGTGAGAGCTAATTCAATCAAGGAAACACTGCATGTTGGTGAAGGGCATATTGAAGTAGGATCGGCCGAGTGGTTCTTGTGGGAGAACAACTCCATTTGGCTCACTAACCTCACACCATCAGGCTTCCAAGCAGCTCTCAAGGAAACTCAGTTTTCACACTCTATGCTTAGTGCCCTTTGAGTGCTTTATCTAGGAATGAACCTGGTAGAGCATCCCCCACAAACGAATGTTCCACGTGCGGGTTTCACATGCCACCAATTCCACATTCACAGGCAACTTCAGCGCCACAGCCGTTTTCAGATAGCCCTCAATGCAAAGGCTCTAGACGCAAATATTGGTGTGAGAGCTAATTCAATCAAGGAAACACTGCATGTTGGTGAAGGGCATATTGAAGAAGAATCAGCCGAGTGGTTCTTGTGGGAGAACAACTCCATTTTGCTCACTAACTTCACACACCATCAGGCTTCCAAGCAGCTCTCAAGCAAACTCAGTTTTCACACTCTATGCTTAGTGCCCTTTGAGTGCCTAGGACTGAAAGGAAGCTTGGTGAGCATCCCACACAAACGAATGCTCCACATGCGGGTTTCACATGCCACCAACTCCACATTCACAGGCAACTTCAGCGCCACAGCCGTTTTCAGATAGCCCTCAATGCAAAGGCTCTAGACGCAAATATTGGTGTGAGCGCTAATTCAATCAAGGAAACACTGCATGTTGGTGAGGGGCATATTGAAGAAGGATCAGCCGAGTGGTTCTTGTGGGAGAACAACTCCATTTGGCTCACTAACTTCACACACCATCAGGCTTCCAAGCAGCTCTCAAGGAAACTCAGTTTTCACACTCTATGCTTAGTGCCCTTTGAGTGCATTATCTAGGAATGAACCTGGTAGAGCATCCCACACAAACGAATGCTCCACATGCGGGTTTCACATGCCACCAACTCCACATTCACAGTCAACTTCAGCGCCACAGCCATTTTCAGATAGCCCGCAATGCAAAGACTCTAGACACAAATATTGGTGTGAGAGCTAATTCAATCAAGGAAACACTGCATGTTGGTGAAGGGCATATTGAAGAAGGATCAGCCGAGTGGTTCCTTTGGGAGAACAACTCCATTTGGCTCACTAACTTCACACACCATCAGGCTTCCAAGCAGCTCTCAAGGAAACTCAGTTTTCACACTCTATGTTTAGTGCACTTTCAGTGCATTATCTAGGAATGAACCTGGTAGAGCATCCCACACAAACGAATGCTCCACATGCGGGTTTAATATGCCACCAACTCCACATTCACAGGCAACTTCAGCGCCACAGCCGTTTTCAGATAGCCCTCAATGCAAAGGCTCTAGACGCAAATATTGGTGTGAGCGCTAATTCAATCAAGGAAACACTGCATGTTGGTGAAGGGCATATTGAAGAAGAATCAGCCGAGTGGTTCTTGTGGGAGAACAACTCCATTTTGCTCACTAAGTTCACACACCATCAGGCTTCCAAGCAGCTCTCAAGGAAACTCAGTTTTCACACTCTATGCTTAGTGCCCTTTGAGTGCCTAGGACTGAAAGGAAGCTTGGTGAGCATACCACACAAACGAATGCTCCACATGCGGGTTTCACATGCCAACAACTCCACATTCACAGGCAACTTCAGCGCCACAGCCGTTTTCAGATAGCCCTCAATGCAAAGGCTCTAGACGCAAATATTGGTGTGAGAGCTAATTCAATCAAGGAAACACTGCATGTTGGTGAGGGGCATATTGAAGAAGGATCAGCCGAGTGGTTCTTTTGGGAGAACAACTCCATTTGGCTCACTAACTTCACACACCATCAGGCTTCCAAGCAGCTTCCAAGGAAACTCAGTTTTCACACTCTATGCTTAGTGCCCTTTGAGTGCATTATCTAGGAATGAACCTGGTAGAGCATCCCACACAAACGAATGCTCCACATGCGGGTTTCACATGCCACCAACTCCACATTCACAGTCAACTTCAGCGCCACAGCCATTTTCAGATAGCCCGCAATGCAAAGAAAATAGACACAAATATTGGTGTGAGAGCTAATTCAATCAAGGAAACACTGCATGTTGGTGAAGGGCATATTGAAGAAGAATCAGCCGAGTGGTTCTTGTGGGAGAACAACTCCATTTGGCTCACTAACTTCACACACCATCAGGCTTCCAAGCAGGTCTCAAGGAAACTCAGTTTTCACACTCTATGCTTAGTGCCCTTTGAGTGCCTAGGACTGAAATGAAGCTTGGTGAGCTTCCCACACAAACGAATGCTCCACATGCGGGTTTCACATGCCAACAACTCCACATTCACAGGCAACTTCAGCGCCACAGCCGTTTTCAGATAGCCCTCAATGCAAAGGCTCTAGACGCAAATATTGGTGTGAGAGCTAATTCAATCAAGGAAACACCGCATGTTGCTGAAGGGCATATTGAAGAAGGATCAGCCGAGTGGTTCGTGTGGGAGAACAACTCCATTTGGCTCACTAACTTCACACACCATCAGGCTTCCAAGCAGCTCTCAAGGAAACTCAGTTTTCACACTCTATGCTTAGTGCCCTTTGAGTGCATTATCTAGGAATGAACCTGGTAGAGCATCCCACACAAACGAATGCTCCTCATGGGGGTTTCACATGCCACCAACTCCACATTCACAGTCAACTTCAGCGCCACAGCCATTTTCAGATAGCCCTCAATGCAAAGACTCTCGACACAAATATTGGTGTGAGAGCTAATTCAATCAAGGTAACACTGCATGTTGGTGAAGGGCATACTGAAGAAGAATCAGCCGAGTGGTTCTTGTGGCAGAACAACTCCATTTGGCTCACTAACTTCACACACCATCAGGCTTCCAAGCAGCTTCCAAGGAAACTCATTTTTCACACTCAATGCTTAGTGCCCTTTGAGTGCATTATCTAGGAATAAACCTCTTAGAGCATCCCACACGAACGAATGCTCCACATGCGGGTTTCACATGCCACCAACTCCACATTCACAGGTAACTTCAGCGCCACAGCCGTTTTCAGATAGCCCTCAATGCAAAGGCTCTAGACACAAATATTGGTGTGAGAGCTAATTCAATCAAGGAAACACTGCATGTTGGTGAAGGGCATATTGAAGTAGGATCGGCCGAGTGGTTCTTGTGGGAGAACAACTCCATTTGGCTCACTAACCTCACACCATCAGGCTTCCAAGCAGCTCTCAAGGAAACTCAGTTTTCACACTCTATGCTTAGTGCCCTTTGAGTGCTTTATCTAGGAATGAACCTGGTAGAGCATCCCCCACAAACGAATGTTCCACATGCGGGTTTCACATGCCACCAACTCCACATTCACAGGCAACTTCAGCGCCACAGCCGTTTTCAGATAGCCCTCAATGCAAAGGCTCTAGACGCAAATATTGGTGTGAGAGCTAATTCAATCAAGGAAACACTGCATGTTGGTGAAGGGCATATTGAAGAAGAATCAGCCGAGTGGTTCTTGTGGGAGAACAACTCCATTTTGCTCACTAACTTCACACACCATCAGGCTTCCAAGCAGCTCTCAAGCAAACTCAGTTTTCACACTCTATGCTTAGTGCCCTTTGAGTGCCTAGGACTGAAAGGAAGCTTGGTGAGCATCCCACACAAACGAATGCTCCACATGCGGGTTTCACATGCCACCAACTCCACATTCACAGGCAACTTCAGCGCCACAGCCGTTTTCAGATAGCCCTCAATGCAAAGGCTCTAGACGCAAATATTGGTGTGAGCGCTAATTCAATCAAGGAAACACTGCATGTTGGTGAGGGGCATATTGAAGAAGGATCAGCCGAGTGGTTCTTGTGGGAGAACAACTCCATTTGGCTCACTAACTTCACACACCATCAGGCTTCCAAGCAGCTCTCTAGGAAACTCAGTTTTCACACTCTATGCTTAGTGCCCTTTGAGTGCATTATCTAGGAATGAACCTGGTAGAGCATCCCACACAAACGAATGCTCCACATGCGGGTTTCACAT
Organism: Ochotona princeps; assembly: GCF_030435755.1. NCBI lineage: Eukaryota > Metazoa > Chordata > Mammalia > Lagomorpha > Ochotonidae > Ochotona > Ochotona princeps. Next base: position 25,872 of record NW_026698458.1, read on the forward strand.
GCCACCAACTCCACATTCACAGTCAACTTCAGCGCCACAGCCATTTTCAGATAGCCCGCAATGCAAAGACTCTAGACACAAATATTGGTGTGAGAGCTAATTCAATCAAGGAAACACTGCATGTTGGTGAAGGGCATATTGAAGAAGGATCAGCCGAGTGGTTCCTTTGGGAGAACAACTCCATTTGGCTCACTAACTTCACACACCATCAGGCTTCCAAGCAGCTCTCAAGGAAACTCAGTTTTCACACTCTATGTTTAGTGCACTTTCAGTGCATTATCTAGGAATGAACCTGGTAGAGCATCCCACACAAACGAATGCTCCACATGCGGGTTTAATATGCCACCAACTCCACATTCACAGGCAACTTCAGCGCCACAGCCGTTTTCAGATAGCCCTCAATGCAAAGGCTCTAGACGCAAATATTGGTGTGAGCGCTAATTCAATCAAGGAAACACTGCATGTTGCTGAAGGGCATATTGAAGAAGAATCAGCCGAGTCGTTCTTGTGGGAGAACAACTCCATTTGGCTCACTAACTTCACACACCATCAGGCTTCCAAGCAGCTCTCAAGGAAACTCAGTTTTCACACTCTATGCTTAGTGCCCTTTCAGTGCATTATCTAGGAATGAACCTGGTAGAGCATCCCACACAAACGAATGTTCCACATGCGGGTTTCACATGCCACCAACTCCACATTCACAGGCAACTTCAGCGCCACAGCCGTTTTCAGATAGCCCTCAATGCAAAGGCTCTAGACGCAAATATTGGTGTGAGAGCTAATTCAATCAAGGAAACACTGCATGTTGGTGAATGGCATATTGAAGAAGAATCAGCTGAGTGGTTCTTGTAGGAGAACAACTCCATTTGGCTCATTGACTTCACACACCATCAGGCTTCCAAGCAGCTCTCAAGGAAACTCAGTTTTCACACTCTATGCTTAGTGCCCTTTGAGTGCATTATCTAGGAATGAACCTGGTAGAGCATCCCACACAAACGAATGCTCCACATGCGGGTTTCACATGCCACCAACTCCACATTCACAGGCAACTTCAGCACCACAGCCGTTTTCAGATAGCCCTCAATGCAAAGGCTCTAGACGCAAATATTGGTGTGAGAGCTAATTCAATCAAGGAAACACTGCATGTTGGTGAAGGGCATACTGAAGAAGAATCAGCCGAGTGGTTCTTGTGGCAGAACAACTCCATTTGGCTCACTAACTTCACACACCATCAGGCTTCCAAGCAGCTCTCAAGGAAACTCAGTTTTCACACTCTATGCTTAGTGCCCTTTGACTGCATTATCTAGGAATGAACATGGTAGAGCATCCCACACAAACGAATGATCCACATGCGGGTTTCACATGCCACCAACTCCACATTCACAGGCAACTTCAGCGCCACAGCCGTTTTCAGATAGCCCTCAATGCAAAGGCTCTAGACGCAAATATTGGTGTGAGAGCTAATTCAATCAAGGAAACACTGCATGTTGGTGAAGGGCATATTGAAGAAGAATCAGCCGAGTGGTTCTTGTGGGAGAACAACTCCATTTTGCTCACTAACTTCACACACCATCAGGCTTCCAAGCAGCTCTCAAGGAAACTCAGTTTTCACACTCTATGCTTAGTGCCCTTTGAGTGCCTAGGACTGAAATGAAGCTTGGTGAGCTTCCCACACAAACGAATGCTCCACATGCGGGTTTCACATGGCAACAACTCCACATTCACAGGCAACTTCAGCGCCACAGCCGTTTTCAGATAGCCCTCAATGCAAAGGCTCTAGACGCAAATATTGGTGTGAGAGCTAATTCAATCAAGGAAACACTGCATGTTGGTGAAGGTCATATTGAAGAAGGATCAGCCGAGTGGTTCGTGTGGGAGAACAACTCCATTTGGCTCACTAACTTCACACACCATCAGGCTTCCAAGCAGCTTCCAAGGAAACTCATTTTTCACACTCAATGCTTAGTGCCCTTTGAGTGCATTATCTAGGAATGAACCTCTTAGAGCATCCCACACAAACGAATGCTCCACATGCGGGTTTCACATGCCACCAACTCCACATTCACAGGCAACTTCAGCGCCACAGCCGTTTTCAGATAGCCCTCAATGCAAAGGCTCTAGACACAAATATTGGTGTGAGAGCTAATTCAATCAAGGAAACACTGCATGTTGGTGAAGGGCATATTGAAGTAGGATCGGCCGAGTGGTTCTTGTGGGAGAACAACTCCATTTTGCTCACTAACCTCACACCATCAGGCTTCCAAGCAGCTCTCAAGGAAACTCAGTTTTCACACTCTATGCTTAGTGCCCTTTGAGTGCTTTATCTAGGAATGAACCTGGTAGAGCATCCCCCACAAACAAATGTTCCACATGCGGGTTTCACATGCCACCAACTCCACATTCACAGGCAACTTCAGCGCCACAGCCGTTTTCAGATAGCCCTCAATGCAAAGGCTCTAGACGCAAATATTGGTGTGAGAGCTAATTCAATCAAGGAAACACTGCATGTTGGTGAAGGGCATATTGAAGAAGAATCAGCCGAGTGGTTCTTGTGGGAGAACAACTCCATTTTGCTCACTAACTTCACACACCATCAGGCTTCCAAGCAGCTCTCAAGGAAACTCAGTTTTCACACTCTATGCTTAGTGCCCTTTGAGTGCCTAGGACTGAAATGAAGCTTGGTGAGCTTCCCACACAAACGAATGCTCCACATGCGGGTTTCACATGGCAACAACTCCACATTCACAGGCAACTTCAGCGCCACAGCCGTTTTCAGATAGCCCTCAATGCAAAGGCTCTAGACGCAAATATTGGTGTGAGAGCTAATTCAATCAAGGAAACACTGCATGTTGGTGAAGGTCATATTGAAGAAGGATCAGCCGAGTGGTTCGTGTGGGAGAACAACTCCATTTGGCTCACTAACTTCACACACCATCAGGCTTCCAAGCAGCTTCCAAGGAAACTCATTTTTCACACTCAATGCTTAGTGCCCTTTGAGTGCATTATCTAGGAATGAACCTCTTAGAGCATCCCACACAAACGAATGCTCCACATGCGGGTTTCACATGCCACCAACTCCACATTCACAGGCAACTTCAGCGCCACAGCCGTTTTCAGATAGCCCTCAATGCAAAGGCTCTAGACACAAATATTGGTGTGAGAGCTAATTCAATCAAGGAAACACTGCATGTTGGTGAAGGGCATATTGAAGTAGGATCGGCCGAGTGGTTCTTGTGGGAGAACAACTCCATTTTGCTCACTAACCTCACACCATCAGGCTTCCAAGCAGCTCTCAAGGAAACTCAGTTTTCACACTCTATGCTTAGTGCCCTTTGAGTGCTTTATCTAGGAATGAACCTGGTAGAGCATCCCCCACAAACAAATGTTCCACATGCGGGTTTCACATGCCACCAACTCCACATTCACAGGCAACTTCAGCGCCACAGCCGTTTTCAGATAGCCCTCAATGCAAAGGCTCTAGACGCAAATATTGGTGTGAGAGCTAATTCAATCAAGGAAACACTGCATGTTGGTGAAGGGCATATTGAAGAAGAATCAGCCGAGTGGTTCTTGTGGGAGAACAACTCCATTTTGCTCACTAACTTCACACACCATCAGGCTTCCAAGCAGCTCTCAAGCAAACTCAGTTTTCACACTCTATGCTTAGTGCCCTTTGAGTGCCTAGGACTGAAAGGAAGCTTGGTGAGCATCCCACACAAACGAATGCTCCACATGCGGGTTTCACATGCCACCAACTCCACATTCACAGTCAACTTCAGCGCCACAGCCATTTTCAGATAGCCCGCAATGCAAAGAAAATAGACACAAATATTGGTGTGAGAGCTAATTCAATCAAGGAAACACTGCATGTTGGTGAAGGGCATATTGAAGAAGGATCAGCCGAGTGGTTCCCTTTGGGAGAACAACTCCATTTGGCTCACTAACTTCACACACCATCAGGCTTCCAAGCAGCTCTCAAGGAAACTCAGTTTTCACACTCTATGTTTAGTGCACTTTCAGTGCATTATCTAGGAATGAACCTGGTAGAGCATCCCACACAAACGAATGCTCCACATGCGGGTTTAATATGCCACCAACTCCACATTCACAGGCAACTTCAGCGCCACAGCCGTTTTCAGATAGCCCTCAATGCAAAGGCTCTAGACGCAAATATTGGTGTGAGCGCTAATTCAATCAAGGAAACACTGCATGTTGGTGAAGGGCATATTGAAGAAGAATCAGCCGAGTCGTTCTTGTGGGAGAACAACTCCATTTGGGCTCACTAACTTCACACACCATCAGGCTTCCAAGCAGCTCTCAAGGAAACTCAGTTTTCACACTCTATGCTTAGTGCCCTTTCAGTGCATTATCTAGGAATGAACCTGGTAGAGCATCCCACACAAACGAATGTTCCACATGCGGGTTTCACATGCCACCAACTCCACATTCACAGGCAACTTCAGCGCCACAGCCGTTTTCAGATAGCCCTCAATGCAAAGGCTCTAGACGCAAATATTGGTGTGAGAGCTAATTCAATCAAGGAAACACTGCAATTTGGTGAATGGCATATTGAAGAAGAATCAGCTGAGTGGTTCTTGTAGGAGAACAACTCCATTTGGCTCATTGACTTCACACACCATCAGGCTTCCAAGCAGCTCTCAAGGAAACTCAGTTTTCACACTCTATGCTTAGTGCCCTTTGAGTGCCTAGGACTGAAATGAAGCTTGGTGAGCTTCCCACACAAACGAATGCTCCACATGCGGGTTTCACATGCCAACAACTCCACATTCACAGGCAACTTCAGCGCCACAGCCGTTTTCAGATAGCCCTCAATGCAAAGGCTCTAGACGCAAATATTGGTGTGAGAGCTAATTCAATCAAGGAAACACTGCATGTTGGTGAAGGGCATATTGAAGAAGAATCAGCCGAGTGGTTCTTGTGGGAGAACAACTCCATTTTGCTTACTAACTTCACACACCATCAGGCTTCCAAGCAGCTCTCAAGGAAACTCAGTTTTCACACTCTATGCTTAGTGCCCTTTGAGTGCCTAGGACTGAAAGGAAGCTTGGTGAGCATACCACACAAACGAATGCTCCACATGCGGGTTTCACATGCCAACAACTCCACATTCACAGGCAACTTCTGCACCACAGCCATTTTCAGATAGCCCTCAATGCAAAGGCTCTAGACGCAAATATTGGTGTGAGAGCTAATTCAATCAAGGAAACACTGCATGTTGGTGAGGGGCATATTGAAGAAGGATCAGCTGAGTGGTTCTTGTGGGAGAACAACTCCATTTTGCTCACTAACTTCACACACCATCAGGCTTCCAAGCAGCTCTCAAGGAAACTCAGTTTTCACACTCTATGCTTAGTGCCCTTTGAGTGCCTAGGACTGAAAGGAAGCTTGGTGAGCATACCACACAAACGAATGCTCCACATGCGGGTTTCACATGCCAACAACTCCACATTCACAGGCAACTTCAGCACCACAGCCATTTTCAGATAGCCCTCAATGCAAAGGCTCTAGACGCAAATATTGGTGTGAGAGCTAATTCAATCAAGGAAACACTGCATGTTGGTGAGGGGCATATTGAAGAAGGATCAGCCGAGTGGTTCTTGTGGGAGAACAACTCCATTTGGCTCACTAACTTCACACACCATCAGGCTTCCAAGCAGCTTCCAAGGAAACTCAGTTTTCACACTCTATGCTTAGTGCCGTTTGAGTGCATTATCTAGGAATGAACCTGGTAGAGCATACCACACAAACGAATGCTCCACATGCGGGTTTCACATGCCACCAACTCCACATTCACAGGCAACTTCAGCGCCACAGCCGTTTTCAGATAGCCCTCAATGCAAAGGCTCTAAACGCAAATATTGGTGTGAGAGCTAATTCAATCAAGGAAACACTGCATGTTGGTGAATGGCATATTGAAGAAGCATCAGCCGAGTGGTTCTTGTGGGAGAACAACTCCATTTGGCTCACTAACTTCACACACCATCAGGCTTCCAAGCAGCTCTCAAGGAAACTCAGTTTTCACACTCTGTGCCTAGTGCCCTTTGAGTGCATTATCTAGGAATGAACCTGGTAGAGCATCCCACACAAACGAATGTTCCACATGCGGGTTTCACATGCCACCAACTCCACATTCACAGGCAACTTCAGCGCCACAGCCGTTTTCATATAGCCCTCAATGCAAAGGCTCTAGACGCAAATATTGGAGTGAGAGCTAATTCAATCAAGGAAACACTGCAATTTGGTGAATGGCATATTGAAGAAGGATCAGCTGAGTGGTTCTTGTGGGAGAACAACTCCATTTGGCTCATTGACTTCACACACCATCAGGCTTCCAAGCAGCTCTCAAGGAAACTCAGTTTTCACACTCTATGCTTAGTGCCCTTTGAGTGCCTAGGACTGAAATGAAGCTTGGTGAGCTTCCCACACAAACGAATGCTCCACATGCGGGTTTCACATGGCAACAACTCCACATTCACAGGCAACTTCAGCGCCACAGCCGTTTTCAGATAGCCCTCAATGCAAAGGCTCTAGACGCAAATATTGGTGTGAGAGCTAATTCAATCAAGGAAACACTGCATGTTGGTGAAGGGCATATTGAAGAAGGATCAGCCGAGTGGTTCTTGTGGGAGAACAACTCCATTTGGCTCACTAACTTCACACACCATCAGGCTTCCAAGCAGCTCTCAAGGAAACTCAGTTTTCACACTCTATGCTTAGTGCCCTTTGAGTGCATTATCTAGGAATGAACCTGGTAGAGCATCCCACACAAACGAATGCTCCTCATGCGGGTTTCACATGCCACCAACTCCACATTCACAGTCAACTTCAGCGCCACAGCCATTTTCAGATAGCCCTCAATGCAAAGACTCTCGACACAAATATTGGTGTGAGAGCTAATTCAATCAAGGTAACACTGCATGTTGGTGAAGGGCATACTGAAGAAGAATCAGCCGAGTGGTTCTTGTGGCAGAACAACTCCATTTGGCTCACTAACTTCACACACCATCAGGCTTCCAAGCAGCTTCCAAGGAAACTCATTTTTCACACTCAATGCTTAGTGCCCTTTGAGTGCATTATCTAAGAATAAACCTCTTAGAGCATCCCACACAAACGAATGCTCCACATGCGGGTTTCACATGCCACCAACTCCACATTCACAGGTAACTTCAGCGCCACAGCCGTTTTCAGATAGCCCTCAATGCAAAGGCTCTAGACACAAATATTGGTGTGAGAGCTTATTCAATCAAGGAAACACTGCATGTTGGTGAAGGGCATATTGAAGTAGGATCAGCCAAGTGGTTCTTGTGGGAGAACAACTCCATTTGGCTAACTAACCTGACACACCATCAGGCTTCCAAGCAGCTCTCAAGGAAACTCAGTTTTCACACTCTATGCTTAGTGCCCTTTGAGTGCATTATCTAGGAATGAACCTGGTAGAGCATCCCACACAAACGAATGCTCCACATGCGGGTTTCACATGCCACCAACTCCACATTCACAGGCAACTTCAGCGCCACAGCCGTTTTCAGATAGCCCTCAATGCAAAGGCTCTAGACGCAAATATTGGTGTGAGAGCTAATTCAATCAAGGAAACACTGCATGTTGGTGAAGGGCATATTGAAGAAGGATCGGCCGAGTGGTTCTTGTGGGAGAACAACTCCATTTTGCTCACTAACTTCACACACCATCAGGCTTGCAAGCAGCTCTCAAGGAAACTCAGTTTTCACACTCTATGCTTAGTGCCCTTTGAGTGCATTATCTAGGAATGAACCTGGTAGAGCATCCCACACAAACAAATGCTCCACATGCGGGTTTCACATGCCACCAACTCCACATTCACAGGCAACTTCAGCGCCACAGCCGTTTTCAGATAGCTCTCAATGCAAAGGCTCTAGACACAAATATTGGTGTGAGAGCTAATTCAATCAAGGAAACACTGCATGTTGGTGAAGGGCAAACTGAAGAAGAATCAGCCGAGTGGTTCTTGTGGGAGAACAACTCCATTTTGCTCACTAACTTCACACACCATCAGGCTTCCAAGCAGCTCTCAAGGAAACTCAGTTTTCACACTCTATGCTTAGTGCCCTTTGAGTGCCTAGGACTGAAATGAAGCTTGGTGAGCATGAAACACAAACGAATGCTCCACATGCGGGTTTCACATGCCACCAACTCCACATTCACAGGCAACTTCAGCGCCACAACCGTTTTCAGATAGCCCTCAAAGCAAAGGCTCTAGACGCAAATATTGGTGTGAGAGCTAATTCAATCAAGGAAACACTGCATGTTGGTGAAGGGCATATTGAAGAAGGATCGGCCGAGTGGTTCTTGTGGGAGAACAACTCCATTTGGCTCACTAACTTCACACACCATCAGGCTTGCAAGCAGCTCTCAAGGAAACTCAGTTTTCACACTCTATGCTTAGTGCCCTTTGAGCGCTATCTAGGAATGAACCTGGTAGAGCATCCCACACAAACGAATGCTCCACATGCGGGTTTCACATGCCACCAACTCCACATTCACAGGCAACTTCAGCGCCACAGCCGTTTTCAGATAGCCCTCAATGCAAAGGCTCTAGACACAAATATTGGTGTGAGAGCTAATTCAATCAAGGAAACACTGCATGTTGGTGAAGGGCATACTGAAGAAGAATCAGCCGAGTGGTTCTTGTGGGAGAACAACTCCATTTTGCTCACTAACTTCACACACAATCAGGCTTCCAAGCAGCTTCCAAGGAAACTCAGTTTTCACACTCTATGCTTAGTGCCCTTTGAGTGCATTATCTAGGAATGAACCTGGTAGAGCATACCACACAAACGAATGCTCCACATGCGGGTTTCACATGCCACCAACTCCACATTCACAGGCAACTTCAGCGCCACAGCCGTTTTCAGATAGCCCTCAATGCAAAGGCTCTAGACGCAAATATTGGTGTGAGAGCTAATTCAATCAAGGAAACACTGCATGTTGGTGAAGGGCATACTGAAGAAGAATCAGCCGAGTGGTTCTTGTGGGAGAACAACTCCATTTTGCTCACTAACCTCACACACCATCAGGCTTCCAAGCAGCTTCCAAGGAAACTCAGTTTTCACACTCTATGCTTAGTGCCCTTTGAGTGCATTATCTAGGAAAGAACCTGGTGAGCATCCCACACAAACGAATGCTCCACATGCGGGTTTCACATGCCACCAACTGCACATTCACAGGCAACTTCAGCGCCACAGCCGTTTTCAGATAGCCCTCAATTCAAAGGCTCTGGACACAAATATTGGCGTGAAAACTAATTCGATCAAGGAAACACTGCATTTTCGTAAAGGGCATATTGAAGAAGAATCAGCAGAGTGGTTCTTGTGGGAGAACAACTCCATTTGGCTCACTAACTTCACACACCATCAGGCTTCCAAGCAGCTCTCAAGGAAACTCAGTTTTCACACTCTATGCTTAGTGCCCTTTGAGTGCCTAGGACTGAAATGAAGCTTGGTGAGCATCCCACACAAACGAATGCTCCACATGCGGGTTTCACATGCCACCAACTCCACATTCACAGGCAACTTCACCGCCACAGCCGTTTTCAGATAGCCCTCAATGCAAAGGCTCTAGACGCAAATATTGTTGTGAGAGCTAATTCAATCAAGGAAACACTGCATGTTGGTGAAGGGCATATTGAAGAAGAATCAGCCGAGTGGTTCTTGTGGGAGAACAACTCCATTTGGCTCACTAACTTCACACACCATCAGGCTTCCAAGCAGCTCTCAAGGAAACTCAGTTTTCACACTCTATGCTTAGTGCCCTTTGAGTGCATTATCTAGGAATGAAACGAAGCTTTGTGAGCATCCCACACAAACGAATGCTCCACATGCGGGTTTCACATGCCACCAACTCCACATTCACAGGCAACTTCAGCGCCACAGCCGTTTACAGATAGCCTTCAATGCAAAGGCTCTAGACACAAATATTGGTGTGAGAGCTAATTCAATCAAGGAAACACTGCATGTTGGTGAAGGGCATATTGAAGTAGGATCAGCCGAGTGGTTTTGTGGGAGAACAACTCCATTTGGCTAACTAACCTCACACACCATCAGGCTTCCAAGCAGCTCTCAAGGAAACTCAGTTTTCACACTCTATGCTTAGTGCCCTTTGAGTGCATTATCTAGGAATGAACCTGGTAGAGCATCCCACACAAACAAATGCTCCACATGCGGGTTTCACATGCCAGCAACTCCACACTCACAGGCAACTTCAGCGCCACAGCCGTTTTCAGATAGTCCTCAATGCAAAGGCTCTAGACGCAAATATTGGTGTGAGAGCTAATTCAATCAAGGAAACACTGCATGTTGGTGAAGGGCATATTGAAGTAGGATCGGCCGAGTGGTTCTTGTGGGAGAACAACTCCATTTGGCTCACTAACTTCACACACCATCAGGCTTCCAAGCAGCTCTCAAGGAAACTCAGTTTTCACACTCTATGCTTAGTGCCCTTTGAGTGCCTAGGACTGAAATGAAGCTTGGTGAGCATCAAACACAAACGAATGCTCCACATGCGGGTTTCACATGCCACCAACTCCACATTCACAGGCAACTTCAGCGCCACAACCGTTTTCAGATAGCCCTCAAAGCAAAGGTTCTAGACGCAAATATTGGTGTGAGAGCTAATTCAATCAAGGAAACACTGCATGTTGGTGAAGGGCATACTGAAGAAGGATCAGCCGAGTGGTTCTTGTGGCAGAACAACTCCATTTGGATCACTAACCTCACACACCATCAGGCTTCCAAGCAGCTCTCAAGGAAACTCAGTTTTCACACTCTATGCTTAGTGCCCTTTGAGTGCATTATCTAGGAATGAACCTAGTAGAGCATCCCACACAAACGAATGCTCCACATGCGGGTTTCACATGCCACCAACTCCACATTCACAGGCAACTTCAGCGCCACAGCCGTTTTCAGATAGCCCTCAATGCAAAGGCTCTAGACGCAAATATTGGTGTGAGAGCTAATTCAATCAAGGAAACACTGCATGTTGGTGAAGGGCATATTGAAGAAGGATCGGCCGAGTGGTTCTTGTGGGAGAACAACTCCATTTTGCTAACTAACTTCACACACCATCAGGCTTGCAAGCAGCTCTCAAGGAAACTCAGTTTTCACACTCTATGCTTAGTGCCCTTTGAGTGCCTAGGACTGAAATGAAGCTTGGTGAGCATGAAACACAAACGAATGCTCCACATGCGGGTTTCACATGCCACCAACTCCACATTCACAGGCAACTTCAGCGCCACAACCGTTTTCAGATAGCCCTCAAAGCAAAGGCTCTAGACGCAAATATTGGTGTGAGAGCTAATTCAATCAAGGAAACACTGCATGTTGGTGAAGGGCATATTGAAGAAGGATCGGCCGAGTGGTTCTTGTGGGAGAACAACTCCATTTGGCTCACTAACTTCACACACCATCAGGCTTGCAAGCAGCTCTCAAGGAAACTCAGTTTTCACACTCTATGCTTAGTGCCCTTTGAGCGCTATCTAGGAATGAACCTGGTAGAGCATCCCACACAAACGAATGCTCCACATGCGGGTTTCACATGCCACCAACTCCACATTCACAGGCAACTTCAGCGCCACAGCCGTTTTCAGATAGCCCTCAATGCAAAGGCTCTAGACGCAAATATTGGTGTGAGAGCTAATTCAATCAAGGAAACACTGCATGTTGGTGAAGGGCATACTGAAGAAGAATCAGCCGAGTGGTTCTTGTGGGAGAACAACTCCATTTGGCTCACTAACTTCACACACCATCAGGCTTCCAAGCAGCTTCCAAGGAAACTCAGTTTTCACACTCTATGCTTAGTGCCCTTTGAGTGCATTATCTAGGAATGAACCTGGTAGAGCATACCACACAAACGAATGCTCCACATGCGGGTTTCACATGCCACCAACTCCACATTCACAGGCAACTTCAGCGCCACAGCCGTTTTCAGATAGCCCTCAATGCAAAGGCTCTAGACGCAAATATTGGTGTGAGAGCTAATTCAATCAAGGAAACACTGCATGTTGGTGAAGGGCATATTGAAGTAGGATCGGCCGAGTGGTTCTTGTGGGAGAACAACTCCATTTGGCTCACTAACTTCACACACCATCAGGCTTCCAAGCAGCTCTCAAGGAAACTCAGTTTTCACACTCTATGCTTAGTGCCCTTTGAGTGCCTAGGACTGAAATGAAGCTTGGTGAGCATCCCACACAAACGAATGCTCCACATGCGGGTTTCACATGCCACCAACTGCACATTCACAGGCAACTTCAGCGCCACAGCCGTTTTCAGATAGCCCTCAATTCAAAGGCTCTAGACACAAACATTGGCGTGAAAACTAATTCGATCAAGGAAACACTGCATTTTCGTAAAGGGCATATTGAAGAAGAATCAGCAGAGTGGTTCTTGTGGGAGAACAACTCCATTTGGCTCACTAACTTCACACACCATCAGGCTTCCAAGCAGCTCTCAAGGAAACTCAGTTTTCACACTCTATGCTTAGTGCCCTTTGAGTGCCTAGGACTGAAATGAAGCTTGGTGAGCATCCCACACAAACGAATGCTCCACATGCGGGTTTCACATGCCACCAACTCCACATTCACAGGCAACTTCACCGCCACAGCCGTTTTCAGATAGCCCTCAATGCAAAGGCTCTAGACGCAAATATTGTTGTGAGAGCTAATTCAATCAAGGAAACACTGCATGTTGGTGAAGGGCATATAGAAGAAGAATCAGCCGAGTGGTTCTTGTGGGAGAACAACTCCATTTTGCTCACTAACTTCACACACCATCAGGCTTCCAAGCAGCTCTCAAGGAAACTCAGTTTTCACACTCTATGCTTAGTGCCCTTTGAGTGCATTATCTAGGAATGAAACGAAGCTTGGTGAGCATCCCACACAAACGAATGCTCCACATGCAGGTTTCACATGCCACCAACTCCACACTCACAGGCAACTTCAGCGCCACAGCCGTTTTCAGATAGCCCTCAATGCAAAGGCTCTAGATGCAAATATTGGTGTGAGAGCTAATTCAATCAAGGAAACACTGCATGTTAGTGAAGGGCATATTGAAGAAGATCAGCCGAGTGGTTCGTGTGGGAGAACAACTCCATTTGGCTCACTAACTTCACACACCATCAGGCTTGCAAGCAGCTCTCAAGGAAACTCAGTTTTCACACTATGCTTAGTGCCCTTTGAGTGCATTATCTAGGAATTAACCTGGTAGAGCATCCCACACAAACGAATGCTCCACATGCGGGTTTCACATGCCACCAACTCCACATTCACAGGCAACTTCAGCGCCACAGCCGTTTTCAGATAGCCCTCAATGCAAAGGCTCTAGACACAAATATTGGTGTGAGAGCTAATTCAATCAAGGAAACACTGCATGTTGGTGAAGGGCATACTGAAGAAGAATCAGCCGAGTGGTTCTTGTGGGAGAACAACTCCATTTGGCTCACTAACTTCACACACCATCAGGCTTCCAAGCAGCTCTCAAGGAAACTCAGTTTTCACACTCTATGCTTAGTGCTCTTTGAGTGCATTATCTAGGAAAGAACCTGGTGAGCATCCCACACAAACGAATGCTCCACATGCGGGTTTCACATGCCACCAACTGCACATTCACAGGCAACTTCAGCGCCACAGCCGTTTTCAGATAGCCCTCAATTCAAAGGCTCTAGACACAAATATTGGCGTGAAAACTAATTCAATCAAGGAAACACTGCATTTTCGTAAAGGGCATATTGAAGAAGAATCAGCAGAGTGGTTCTTGTGGAGAACAACTCCATTTGGCTCACTAACTTCACACACCATCAGGCTTCCAAGCAGCTCTCAAGGAAACTCAGTTTTCACACTCTATGCTTAGTGCCCTTTGAGTGCCTAGGACTGAAATGAAGCTTGGTGAGCATCCCACACAAACGAATGCTCCACATGCGGGTTTCACATGCCACCAACTCCACATTCACAGGCAACTTCAGCGCCACAGCCGTTTTCAGATAGCCCTCAATGCAAAGGCTCTAGACGCAAATATTGGTGTGAGAGCTAATTCAATCAAGGAAACACTGCATGTTGGTGAAGGGCATATTGAAGAAGAATCAGCCGAGTGGTTCTTGTGGCAGAACAACTCCATTTGGCTCACTACCTCACACACCATCAGGCTTCCAAGCAGCTCTCAAGGAAACTCAGTTTTCACACTCTATGCTTAGTGCCCTTTGAGTGCCTAGGAATGAACGAAGCTTGGTGAGCATCCCACACAAACGAATGCTCCACATGCGGGTTTCACAGGCCACCAACTCCACATTCACAGGCAACTTCAGCGCCACAGCCGTTTTCAGATAGCCCTCAATACAAAGGCTCTAGACGCAAATATTGGTGTGAGAGCTAATTCAATCAAGGAAACACTGCATGTTGGTGAAGGGCATATTGAAGAAGGATCAGCCGAGTGGTTCTTGTGGGAGAACAACTCCATTTGGCTCACTAACTTCACACACCATCAGGCTTCCAAGCAGCTCTCAAGGAAACTCAGTTTTCACACTCTATGCTTAGTGCCCTTTGAGTGCATTATCTAGGAATGAACCTGGTAGAGCATCCCACACAAACGAATGCTCCACATGCGGGTTTCACATGCCACACACTCCACATTCACAGGCAACTTCAGCGCCACAGCCGTTTTCAGATAGCCCTCAATGCAAAGGCTCTAGACACAAATATTGGTGTGAGAGCTAATTCAATCAAGGAAACACTGCATGTTGGTGAAGGGCATACTGAAGAAGAATCAGCCGAGTGGTTCTTGTGGGAGAACAACTCCATTTGGCTCACTAACTTCACACACCATCAGGCTTCCAAGCAGCTCTCAAGGAAACTCAGTTTTCACACTCTATGCTTAGTGCCCTTTGAGTGCATTATCTAGGAATGAACCTGGTAGAGCATCCCACACAAACGAATGCTCCACATGCGGGTTTCACATGCCACCAACTCCACATTCACAGGCAACTTCATCGCCACAGCCGTTTTCAGATAGCCCTCAATGCAAAGGCTCTAGACGCAAATATTGGTGTGAGAGCTAATTCAATCAATGAAACACTGCATGTTGGTGAAGGGCATATTGAAGAAGAATCAGCCGATTGGTTCTTGTGGGAGAACAACTCCATTTGGCTCACTAACTTCACACACCATCAGGCTTCCAAGCAGCTCTCACGGAAACTCAGTTTTCACACTCTATGCTTAGTGCCCTTTGAGTGCCTAGGACTGAAATGAAGCTTGGTGAGCATCCCACACAAACGAATGCTCCACATGCGGGTTTCACATGCCACCAACTCCACATTCACAAGCAACTTCAGCGCCACAGCCGTTTTCAGATAGCCCTCAATGCAAAGGCTCTAGACGCAAATATTGGTGTGAGAGCTAATTCAATCAAGGAAACACTGCATGTTGGTGAAGGGCATATTCAAGAAGGATCAGCCGAGTGGTTTCTTTGGGAGAACAACTCCATTTGGCTCACTAACTTCACACACCATCAGGCTTCTAAGCAGCTTCCAAGGAAACTCAGTTTTCCCACTCTATGCTTAGTGCCCTTTGAGTGCCTAGGCCTGAAAGAAGCTTGCTCAGCATCACACACAAACCAATGCTCCACATGAGGGGTTTCACATGCCACCAACTCCACACTCACAGGCAACTTCAGCGCCACAGCCGTTTTCAGATAGCCCTCAATGCAAAGGCTCTAGACGCAAATATTGGTGTGAGAGCTAATTCAATCAAGGAAACACTGCATGTTGGTGAAGGGCATATTGAAGAAGGATCGGCCGAGTGGTTCTTGTGGGAGAACAACTCCATTTGGCTCACTAACTTCACACACCATCAGGCTTCCAAGCAGCTCTCAAGGAAACTCAGTTTTCACACTCTATGCTTAGTGCCCTTTGAGTGCATTATCTAGGAATGAACCTGGTAGAGCATCCCACACAAATGAATGCTCCATATGCGGGTTTCACATGCAACCAACTCCACATTCACAGGCAACTTCAGCGCCACAGCCGTTTTCAGATAGCCCTCAATGCAAAGGCTCTAGACGCAAATATTGGTGTGAGAGCTAATTCAATCAAGGAAACACTGCATGTTGGTGAAGGGCATACTGAAGAAGAATCAGCCGAGTGGTTCTTGTGGGAGAACAACTCCATTTGGCTCACTAACTTCACACACCATCAGGCTTCCAAGCAGCTCTCAAGGAAACTCAGTTTTCACACTCTATGCTTAGTGCCCTTTGAGTGCCTAGGACTGAAATGAAGCTTGGTGAGCATCCCACACAAACGAATGCTCCACATGCGGGTTTCACATGCCACCAACTCCACATTCACAGGCAACTTCAGCACCACAGCCGTTTTCAGATAGCCCTCAATGCAAAGGCTCTAGACGCAAATATTGGTGTGAGAGCTAATTCAATCAAGGAAACACTGCATGTTGGTGAAGGGCATATTGAAGAAGAATCAGCCGAGTGGTTCTTGTGGGTGAACAACTCCATTTGGCTCACTAACTTCACACACCATCAGGCTTCCAAGCAACTCTCAAGGAAACTCAGTTTTCACAGTCTATGCTTAGTGCCCTTTGAGTGCCTAGGAATAAAACGAAGCTTGGTGAGCATCCCACACAAACGAATGCTCCACATGCGGGTTTCACATGCCACCAACTCCACATTCACAGGCAACTTCAGCACCACAGCCGTTTTCAGATAGCCCTCAATGCAAAGGCTCTAGACACAAATATTGGTGTGAGAGCTAATTCAATCAAGGAAACACTGCATGTTGGTGAAGAGCATACTGAAGAAGAATCAGCCGAGTGGTTCTTGTGGAAGAACAACTCCATTTGGCTCACTAACTTCACACACCATCAGGCTTCCAAGCAGCTCTCAAGGAAACTCAGTTTGCACACTCTATGCTTAGTGCCCTTTGAGTGCATTATCTAGGAATGAACCTGGTAGAGCATCCCACACAAACGAATGCTCCACATGCGGGTTTCACATGCCACCAACTGCACATTCACAGGCAACTTCAGCGCGACAGCCGTTTTCAGATAGCCCTCAATGCAAAGGCTCTAGACGCAAATATTGGTGAGAGAGCTAATTCAATCAAGGAAACACTGCATGTTGGTGAAGGGCATATTGAAGAAGGATCAGCCGAGTGGTTTTTGTGGGAGAACAACTCCATTTGGCTCACTAACTTCACACACCATCAGGCTTCCAAGCAGCTCTCAAGGAAACTCAGTTTTCACACTCTATGCTTAGTGCCCTTTGAGTGCCTAGGACTGAAATGAAGCTTGGTGAGCATCCCACACAAACGAATGCTCCACATGCGGGTTTCACATGCCACCAACTCCACATTCACAGGCAACTTCAGCGCCACAGCCGTTTTCAGATAGCCCTCAATGCAAAGTCTCTAGACGCAAATATTGGTGTGAGAGCTAATTCAATCAAGGAAACACTGCATGTTGGTGAAGGGCATATTGAAGAAGAATCAGCCGAGTGGTTCTTGTGGGAGAACAACTCCATTTGGCTCACTCACTTCACACACCATCAGGCTTCCAAGCAGCTCTCAAGGAAACTCAGTTTTCACACTCTATGCTTAGTGCCCTTTGAGTGCATTATCTAGGAATGAACCTGGTAGAGCATCCCACACAAACGAATGCTCCACATGCGGGTTTCACATTCCACCAACTCCACATTCACAGGCAACTTCAGCGCCACAGCCGTTTTCAGATAGCCCTCAATGCAAAGGCTCTAGACAAAAATATTGGTGTGAGAGCTAATTCAATCAAGGAAACACTGCATGTTGGTGAAGGGCATACTGAAGAAGGATCAGCCGAGTGGTTCTTGTGGGAGAACAACTCCATTTGGCTCACTAACTTCACACACCATCAGGCTTCCAAGCAGCTCTCAAGGAAACTCAGTTTTCACACTCTATGCTTAGTGCCCTTTGAGTGCATTATCTAGGAATGAACATGGTAGAGCATCCCACACAAACGAATGTTCCACATGCGGGTTTCACATGCCACCAACTCCACATTCACATTCAACTTCAGCGCGACAGCCGTTTTCAGATAGCCCTCAATGCAAAGGCTCTAGACGCAAATATTGGTGTGAGAGCTAATTCAATCAAGGAAACACTGCATGTTGGTGAAGGGCATACTGAAGAAGGATCAGCCGAGTGGTTATTGTGGGAGAACAACTCCATTTGTCTCACTAACTTCACACACCATCAGGCTTCCAAGCAGCTCTCAAGGAAACTCAGTTTTCACACTCTATGCTTAGTGCCCTTGGAGTTCATTATCTAGGAATGAACCTGGTAGAGCATCCCACACAAACGAATGCTCCACATGCGGGTTTCACATGCCACCAACTCCACATTCACAGGCAACTTCAGCGTCACAACCGTTTTCAGATAGCCCTCAATGAAAAGGCTCTAGACGCAAATATTGGTGTGAGAGCTAATTCAATCAAGGAAACACTGCATGTTGGTGAAGGGCATATTGAAGAAGGATCGGTCGAGTGGTTCTTGTGTGAGAACAACTCCATTTGGCTCACTAACTTCACACACCATCAGGCTTCCAAGCAGCTCTCAAGGAAACTCAGTTTTCACACTCTATGCTTAGTGCCCTTTGAGTGCCTCGGACTGAAAGAAGCTTGCTCAGCATCGCACACAAACGAATGCTCCACATGCGGGTTTCACATGCCACCAACTCCACATTCACAGGCTACTTCAGCGCCACAGCCGTTTTCAGATAGCCCTCAATGCAAAGGATCGAGACACAAATATTGGTGTGAGAGCTAATTCAATCAAGGAAACACTGCATGTTGGTGAAGGGCATACTGAAGAAGGATCAGCCGAGTGGTTATTGTGGGAGAACAACTCCATTTGTCTCACTAACTTCACACACCATCAGGCTTCCAAGCAGCTCTCAAGGAAACTCAGTTTTCACACTCTATGCTTAGTGCCCTTGGAGTTCATTATCTAGGAATGAACCTGGTAGAGCATCCCACACAAACGAATGCTCCACATGCGGGTTTCACATGCCACCAACTCCACATTCACAGGCAACTTCAGCGTCACAACCGTTTTCAGATAGCCCTCAATGAAAAGGCTCTAGACGCAAATATTGGTGTGAGAGCTAATTCAATCAAGGAAACACTGCATGTTGGTGAAGGGCATATTGAAGAAGGATCGGTCGAGTGGTTCTTGTGTGAGAACAACTCCATTTGGCTCACTAACTTCACACACCATCAGGCTTCCAAGCAGCTCTCAAGGAAACTCAGTTTTCACACTCTATGCTTAGTGCCCTTTGAGTGCCTCGGACTGAAAGAAGCTTGCTCAGCATCGCACACAAACGAATGCTCCACATGCGGGTTTCACATGCCACCAACTCCACATTCACAGGCTACTTCAGCGCCACAGCCGTTTTCAGATAGCCCTCAATGCAAAGGATCGAGACACAAATATTGATGTGAGAGCTAATTCAATCAAGGAAACACTGCATGTTGGTGAAGGGCATA
>NW_026698459.1:0-17500 GCF_030435755.1 Ochotona princeps
TGTACAAGGGTTCTTTCATATATATATATATACATATAAGGCAAGAGAGTGCACGCAAAGCACTTATCCGCCCCCCTCCTGGTACGTAGATCTTTGTGTGCTACATATATATATATATATATCCATAGATAGATTAATATCTCTACTGACATCTACACCTATACGTATCGGTTGTTATATTGATATGTGGATCTGGGGACTGATTGGTACTCGCTGCTATACATGAATATATATGTATTTATGAACAGAATGATATCCATATTGATACATATTTACGTACGTGTATGTGTAGTTGTATACTGGTGTGTACATACGTATATACATCTATATACTCGTGTGCAGAGGCATGTGTGTATGCTTGTCTGTGCGTGTATGTGTATGTGTGTATACAAATAGTGTGAGGTTGCAGGTACGTTGAGACGTGCCCAGCCCGGCCCCGTCCGCATATTTGATGAGTAATGAAAAGACGCAACAGCCTCTACCCACACCCACACTCCTTCACATACAGAGAGACTCTAATACCACATCCCAGATCCACAACATATAGCGATGCACACACACACACACACACGCACACACGCACGCACCAATAGGCATACACACACGCACATGCACACGGGTATAAAGAGAATGAAATCAAGACACCCTACCAACTTAAAAGCGCTATCTCTATGGAGACTAGCGCTAGCATATGCCCGCAAATACGATCAAAAGCCTTACACGCACACACACACTTATACTACAGACATAATTTTAAGACACATTACGAATAGGGTCTATATCAATTTCGTATTCTGATGATTCCTTATGGCCAGATGCCCAGAAGCGACACAACATGCATGTATATATATACATGTATATATGTAGTGATGGCCACATGTAACGTATATATGTATATATATAGAATGATGGCCAGATATACACTATTTATATACAAAGCGACACAACGTATATATATATATTTATGTATATATTATGATGGCCAGATGTGACGTATATATATACATATACATACATATATTCTCACCCACATAACATATATATGTAATGATGGCCAGATGTGGAGTATATACGTACACATCGACACAACACATCCGTATATTAATAATGAAGGCTAAATGTTCAGTACATACATACATTGCGACACAGTATATATATATATATATATGTATATATATATATATACATTTATATATACATATATATATATATAGACATACATAAATATATATATAATTAAATACTTGTGATGAGTTTTACGAATATACACATTGCTGCTTCTTTAACAAGAAGGAAGAAAGAGGGAATAGAAATAAACATGGAAGGAGAATTTCGAGCTTGTGAACTCTCTTTGTTTCTTACCTCCCAATAAGTTTCTTCTGTTGGGCAATAAGAGATTGCTCCGGAGAGAAGAAGTTCACACACACTTTTTTTGTGATAGATTTGCATTTCAACGCAAAGCGGAGAGACGAAAAGGACGTATCTAAATACATATTCGACGGGGTGAACTGCTACTAGCACTGATGCTCTGCTGTTGCCTCCAAGCGCCTTCTGCACATGCATGCAAACACACACATACATATACAAATATATGTTTACATACACACATATATTTTGGGTACACATACACACACATACAGGAACACAAACACGTTCACACACACACACACACGCACACACATACGTATACGCACACACATACACAGACACACAGACACATACAGGCACACACACACTCATATATATATATATATATAGGCGCAAGGGGTATATATAAATTTAACGTTACACTGAAAATATATATATATATAAATACAAACACACTGAATATGGAGATATATATATGTATACATTTATATAGGCACTCTGAGAGAATATATATATATATATATATATTTGTATACTGACACAATTATAGATACGTTGATTGAACTCCATGATTTTCTCTCTTTATACATATATATATATATACACGAGATTTAATCTGTCAGACAAGTACAGGAGTTTGCAGTGAATATGTACATATCAAAGACAGTATATGACAACAGTAATATCAATTAGATAATTACAACTACAAGACTTACTCAGTTATCAGAAAGTATGATATACATGCAGCCTTCTGACATGAATATGTATATATAGTTGTTTATTATGTATTACGTGCACTACTATACTGAACGTATATGTGTAAATACTTGTATATATGTGGGCTTTTACGTACTACGTGCACTAGTATACTGAACAGCTTTCTGTGTTTTATTTTGTATAGCTCCCTCAGTGGCTCTCACTATACGCTTCAGCGACGAGGGACGATATTTGCACACCAGTTGCAGCAGAATCTACAGTGAGCCGCTGTGTATTACAGAAATGAATGAAAATATATCCATGCATATGTATATGTATACAAAAGTGGAAGAAACTATACATAGAATATACGTATATCTACTACAGAAGCAAGAGAAAGTACATATATATATATATATATATATATATATATGTATACATACGTACATATATATTCATATGTATATATATATACCAGTAGATAAAATCATAGAGAGTAAGTGTGGCAATGCTATCAGGGATAGTAGGAGGAGGTCACTTCGTAAATATGTTTGAGTGTCTAATTCTTACAGAGTAGTCAGTCTCTGCAAGTCATTGCAGAATAACGGGTGACGGGAGGGAAAGTCAACATACGTATGTGTACATTATCGTATATTGAAATATCATACATATATATATACGTAGACAGACACATACACATACAAGCACACACACACACACACACACACACACATGATCCCCACTGGTAGAGTGATATATATATATATATATATATATACGTAGACACACACATACACATACAAGCACACACACACAAACACACACACACATGATCCCCACTGGTAGAGTGATATATATATATATATATATATATATATATAGACACACACATACACATACAAGCACACATACACACACACACACATGATCCCCACTGGTAGAGTGATATATATATATATATATATATACGTAGACACACACATACACATACAAGCTCACACACACAAACACACACACACATGATCCCCACTGGTAGAGTGATATATATATATATATATATATATATATATATATATATATATATACGTAGACACACACATACACATACAAGCACACATACACACACACACATGATCCCCACTGGTAGAGTGATATATATATATATATATACGTAGACACACACATACACATACAAGCACACACACACACACACACACACACACATGATCCCCACTGGTAGAGTGATATATATATATATATATATATATACATATATATACGTAGACACACACATACACATACAAGCACACACACACACACATGATCCCCCACTGGTAGAGTGATATATGTATATATATATATATATATATATATACGTAGCACCCCAATGCAGTGACACACAAACAGCGTGACTATATATATATATATATATAAATAATGTCAGAGGAGATAGAGTGACCAAAGGGTCACTGAAACGGAAGAAAATCATCACCTGGAGAATGCGCGTAAGTTTCGAGTCTCTCCACGGTACGTATAGTTCTTTCTCTAATTTCTTTCCTTTGACTCCCTCTGCCATCAGCTGCGCTTGCCTCGATAATTTCGATATGACTTCTCTGCAACGCGCACAGCCAGCCACAGCACTAGCTGATAGACTGTTCGCCACAGCAACAGCACCAGCTGCAAGAGCAGCGCCCGCACCAGCAGCAACAGTAGCAGTGGCGGAACAGCCAGCACCAGCAGGACTGGCAGAAGCAGCCAAATGGGCGGCAGCAGCAGCAGCGGCAGAAGTGGCTGCAGCAGAGGCAGTGGCAGCAATACCAGGTATAGTGATGATGGTGTATATATATATATATATATACATATACATATATATAAGCACACACACTGTGTTTTTACATATATTACTGCGTATAGGTACTAGGTCGGCGTTGCCTACGCGAACACAGATATCACAGAAAGGAATCATATACAACCTGTAGAAACACGTACTCGTACATACACTCATTCACGTGTATATATATATATATATTTGTATAGTATGATATATATATATGTATATAAATTGGTGCATACATGTTAGCATAATTATACGTATTTAAATAAGAAACTGTTCTATAAAGACTTTTCTACTGCAGCGAGAGATGTTTGTGTGCGCCTACAAGTACCTGTCTTGAACTTCCAACATTTACATAACACATATCTTCATGCATGCATATACTAGTTGTCTAGTAGAAGTATACACAGCTGCATATTTCCATACATCTTTTTCTCTACATTAATATGTTTTATATAGGTAAGTATAGAGAGAGAGAGAGCTTCGTGATGCATACAACCGCAACTGGTTTTTCTCTCTTACGCAAGACGCAAAAGCCATTTGTTGATAACTTTTTCCCTCTTGAAGTACTTATTTCACAATTGCAGCGTTCACACATACACCTATTGACACATATATATAGATAGATAGGTAGATGGATAGATGGATATATATAGAGAGAGAGAGAGAGAGATGAATAGATAGATATACATATATATATGTATATGTAGATTACTGGTAAACTATATGTATACACAGCTACATATATTCATACACCTCTTTCCATACACTTCCATATATATATATATATATATATATATGTATATACATGTACATAGAGAGAAAGAGCTTTGTAATGCATTTACAGGAAATGTTGTTGTCTAACGAAAGGAAAAAGAGAGAATTGTTAATAGCTTTTCCTTCTTGAAGTACTTGTTTCACATTTGCAGCGTCCACACATTCACATACTGACACATATATATATATATATAGCGAGAGAGAGAGATAGATCGATATATATATATATATATAGGTTACTGGCAAAGTATGTAAAAACACAGCTACATATATTCATACACCTCTTTCCATACAAATATATACATGTACAAATACATATACATATATATATGTATATACAGATACATATACGTAGAGAGAGTTTTGTAGCGCATGTACAGGAGTTGTTGAAGTCTTACGACAGAAGGAAGAGAGATTTGTTGATAGCTTTTCCTTCTTCGAGCACTTGTTTCGAATTTTCAACACCTTCTGCTGCACGCCCAGCGCGTTCGCTTCCTGCTAAATCGACGATCTTCAGTTCCCCGCGTCTGCTGACATTTGTACCATCAGTGAAACTGCGAGTAGACTCCAGTGTAATAGAGAAGACGACATGGGATCTGCATACAGAAAGGAAGAAAAAACAAAAAGAGAAATAACCAAGTGCAAATGGAGAAGGAAAAGGAGGAGAGGTACGAGGCCGGAGGACGGTCATCACGTGAAAAAGTTTTAGCACAACACCGGGCGCTCGCCCATCACCAAACAAATCAGACATAAAAACACACAAAATTCATACAAAAACCATCGATTCACGTATATACTATATTTATATATACATGTATACATATATCTACTTGTATATTATGTGTGTAAACAGATACATATATACATGTATACATATATCTACTTGTATATTATGTGTGTAAACAGATACATGTATTCATACACACATATCTAGATATATATATATATATATTTGGATAGTACATACATATGTCCACATATATATGTGTATATATATGGGGATCCTACATTTGTATACAAGTACATATATTAAAGTCACATAGATAGATAGATAGATAGATATAGATAAATAGATAGACAGATAGATAGACAGATAGACAGATAGATAGATAAATAGATAGATAGATAGGTACACAGATAGATAAATAGGTAGGTAGACAGATAGATAGATATAGACAGATAGATATGTGCCTAAATGCATGTATATTTAAGTCCATATATATATACATATATTTGTATAGTACATACATATCTTCACATATATATATATATACATATATATATATAGGGATGCTACATTTGTATACAACTACATATAGTCACATATATATATATATATATGCGTAAATGGATGTACGTTTATGTGCATATATATAGTGTATTTGTATGCGGATACATATATTTATACGACGGAAGTAATATGCAAAACGTTCGCGAAATAGAAGACGGGGAAGGGACACAAATTAAGACGCAGAGGTGAGAGAGAGATAGAAAAATGGTCTCTCTCTCGGATTGGCAGCAATTTGCAACGGAAAGAAGGTGAACGAGGGCAACGAACAAAATGAGAGAGGAAGAGAGACAGAGGAGAGAAAGCCCAGCACACTGAAAGATAAATATGTATATACATATATATATACAGATCAAAAGCTACATGCACACATATATATGTACATATGCAAATGATTATACACACCTACACATATGTGCAAAGACGTTCTCGCGCATATAGAGAACATATATATATATATATATATATGACGCATGGACGTCTTCATGAACACAACATAAAGAAGATATACACAGCAGAGATACATATGCACATCCCTCCCCTTTGAGTAGCCTTCGATGTTATATGCAAGATATATATATATATATATATATACTTTATATATTTGAAGTATGGACATGCACGCATGTTTTTTTTAAGATGATGATGTATAGTATACTCTCCCTTATCTCCATCTCTTTCTCTCTGTTCCTCTCTCTCTCTGTCTCACACACACGCACTGTCTGTCATCACGAACACCGGGAAGTCAATGGACAAGTACGTTGGTCACTTACCGTGATGATGTCTCGTTGAAGTTCGTACGCGCGAAATGTCGCCGCTGCTCCGCTCTGCACGCAGTCAGCAACCACTTCCACATATATCTTACAGTGTAAACGCAAATGTACACACACCTATACACAGACATATATATATAAATATATGGCTGTCGTCCCCCCCATATGTGCATATATATATATATATATATATATGTATATATATATATAACGCTGGCGTCCCCCCACGTAGACATATATATATATATATAGATATGGCTGTCGTCCCCCCCACACATATGTATATATATATATATACATATACATGGCTATCGTCCCCCACATATGTATATACAGATATGGCTGTCGTCCCCTCACATATATATATATATGGCTGTCGACCCCCACAAATACATATACATATATATATATGTATATATGTATACACGTATGGCTGTCGTCCCCCCATATATGTACATATATATGGCTGTCGTCCCCCCATATACATACATATATATACATATATATCGCTGTCATCCCCGCACATATAGTATATATATATATATATGGCTGTCGTCCCCCACGTATGTGCATATATATATATATATATATCTATATATATATATGTATAAATATATGGCTGTCGTCCCCCACGTATGTGCATATATATACATATATATATGTATAAATATATGGCTGCCCCCACACATTCTGATTGTGGTGATGGTGCTACACTTATTACACTTTCTTCCTTTTCTCCATAACAAGGCTGCCCTCCACTATATACACAAATACTTACATACATACAATCAGAAAGTAGTGCTCCATCTGTTGCACATATACACAAATATGTATATATATATATATACACATGTATACGTACACTCACACACTGTGATGGGTAATTTATTGCACATACGCACATGTGTATATATATATATAAACATTCGTACGGCGGTGCCGCATTTGTCGCTCCCACAGATATATACATATATTTATACATATATATATGTATATATATAAATGTATTCAGACTGTGGTGCTTCAGTGGTTGCACATATATGAATGTATATATATCCAGATGTCCAGACTGTATACATGCTTCATTTGTTGCCCGTATACAAATATATGTGATATATAGTAATATACAAAATATATATACATATATATAAATACATACCCAGATGTCCAGACTGTATACATGCATCATTTGTTGCCCATATACATATATATAATATATAAATATATACAAAATATATATGTATATATATATATATATATAGGTATCGTTATTATAGTGTCATCGCTTCTACTTGTGGTGGTGATGCTGCAGTTGTCACCTTCAGTCCGTCACTTTCCGAAATAGAAATGGCGTTGCCTTTCCGTTCGTTCTGACTCTGATGAACTCTGCGTTGCTTCCCTTGAAAAGAGAGTTGCCCCTCCATTCATACACATTTTCTGACTGCAGTGGTGTTGCACATCACTTATAGTAGTGACTTTATTACTCTCCATACAAATGTCAGGCTGTCCCCTCTAATTCACACTCTGTTGCACATGTTGTACCTTTCAGTACTGAGCTTTTCGTGAAAAGGCTCTCAATCAGAGCCTGCCCTACTTCCTTCACACGTACACTAATAGTGCTACTTGTAGTAGTAGTAGTAGTAGTAATAGTAGTAGTAATAGTACTACTGGTAGTAATACTAGTAGTAATGCTACTACTAGTACCACTACCAGTCAGTCACGCACTAGTATTACTGCTAGTACCACTACTACTACTACTAGCACTACTGCTGCTCGTATTGAGATACTACGAGTACTACTACACCGGTACAAGTACTGCTCTTAATAATACCACTGGTACTAGTGCTACTACTCAAATAGTATTATCATTATGACTAGTACTATCACCACCACTCGAGCAATACTACTTTTACTAGGACCATCACTACTACTCGAGTATTATGACTACTATTACTAGTAATATCACTACTCGAGTATTATGACTACTATTACTAGTACTATCACTACTCGAGTATTATGACTACTATTACTAGTACTATCACTACTCGAGTATTATGATTAATATTACTAGTAATATCACTACTCGAGTATTATGACTACTATTACTAGTACTATCACTACTCGAGTATTATGACTACTATTACTAGTACTATCACTACTCGAGTATTATGATTAATATTACTAGTAATATCACTACTCGAGTATTATGACTACTATTACTAGTACTATCACTACTCGAGTATTATGACTACTATTACTAGTAATATCACTACTCGAGTATTATTACAGATATTACCAGTACTATCACTACTCGAGTATTATGACTACTATTACTAGTACTATCACTACTCGAGTATTATGACTACTATTACTAGTACTATCACTACTCGAGTATTATTGCTACTATCACTACTAATATCACTACACGAGTATTATGACTACTATTACTAGCACTGTATTATTATTATGAGCAGACGTACTTTGCAATAAGTTGCATGGCTTCTTCCATGGTGGCAACCGTTTCTTCATAGAGACCCATAACAACAAAACCTTTCTTTGGATCTTCTTTGACATCAAGATTTTCAACTGCTCCTCCTTTTGAGGATTCTTGTAAAAGATCATTCACACGCTCTAGGTAGATTTCTATATATGAGCAACGCATGAGATATTCCTGCATTTTCGCGAAAGAAAATAAAGCATATCATACAAAAAATCGTAAAAAAAACACTGGCTACTGCTGACAAAAAAGATAGGAAAGATCATAAAAAGCAAAGCTAAGATATGCCATGCTAATATAAATATTAATAATAATAATAATAGTAATATTTGTTGTCGTTGTTGTTGTTGTAGCAGTAGTAGTAGTAATAGTAGTAGTAGTCGTACTACTACTACTACAAGAGTAGTAGTAGTAGTAGTACTAGTACTAGTAGTAGTAGTAGTGGTAGTAGTAGTAGTAGTAGTAGTGAGAATAGCAGTAGTAGTAGTAATAGTATCAGTAGTAATAGTAGTGGTAGTGATTGATGAGGTGTTGTAGTTGCATTTAGCTTTCCGTACAGGTTGTGATTTTCGTGCTATTTGCACGATGAGTCATATATTAGTAGCAGTAGTAATCGTCTTAGTTGTTGTTATTATTGTTGTTATGATTGTTGTAGTAGGTGTCATACTGGTGATCATTCCTAACGACTAGTACAATAAGCAGTTTTAGAGATATTTTTGATAGTAGTTGTAGCAGTAATAGTAGTGTTAATTTTAATAGTAGCGAAAATAATTGAGGTATTACTAGTAATGGTTGTTATGGCAATATTATTAGTGATAATAAGAGTAGTCGTAGCAGTAGTAGCAGTAGTAGGCGTTGTTATCGGAGTTTAGTGGTAGTAAATGTAGTTGTGTTATTAGCAGCAGTAGTAGTAGTAGCACTAGTAGTAATAGTTGTAGCAGTAGTAATACCACTACTAGTAGTAGTTGTTGTAGTAGTAATACTACTAGTATTAATAGTAGTGGTTGTGGTTACGCTGAATATTAATAGTAGTTATAATGATAGTAGTAGTAGTGGCAATAGTAGTAGCACAGCAGCAGTAATAATTAAGCGTAGTATCGTAGTTCTCGTAGTGATAGCCCTCTTTGTTATCGTTCACTACTTGTACTAGTTGCAATACTAGCAGTAGCAATAGTCAATAGTAGCAGTGGCAATAGTACTAGTAGTATTAGTAGTAGTATTAGTAGCACCAGCGGTAACACTAGTGATATAAGCAGTAGTGTTAATAGTACTAGCAGTACTAGTAGTAGTGGTATAATCAGTGGTAATAGTAGTCAAAGTGGTAGTGATTGTAGTAGTAGTAGTAGTAGTGGGTAGGAGGAGGTAATAGTTTTATTCCTGACGAGCGGCAGCAGTACTAATACTACTGCTAGTTTTATTGGTACTTGTAATAGTAGTAGTAGTAGTAGTAAAACTAGTGTTACCAGCCGTGATAGTAGTAATAACAGCATTAGTAGTGTAAATAATAGTAGTAGTAATTACAGTAGGAGTAGTAGCAGGTAATAGTTTTCTTCCTGACGTGCGGTAGTGGTAATAATACTACTATTATTACTATTGGTAGTAGTAGTAGTAGTATTAGTGGTACGAGCCGTAGTACTAGTAGTAATAGCAGTAGTAGTGTAAATAGTATTAGTAGTGGTTATAGTAGTAGTAGTAGTAGTAGTAGTAATGGATAACAGTATACAATACAATTTTGAGTAATAGTAGAGAGATGGTTCGATATAACAGTATACAATACAATTTTGAGTAATAGTAGAGAGATGGTTCGATATAACAGTATACAATACAATTTTGAGTAATAGTAGAGAGATGGTTCTTAGACTGCATGTAGTACGTACGCAGCTACTTCTTCTTTTCTATCTTTTTCTTTCTCTCTCTCACACCTACATGATGTAGAGGCTATCATTTCGTCTCACTGTACCTTGCTTTTCTTTTCCTCTCCTTCTACGACTTCTACTAATGCTTCTTCTCTAGGCTCATTTGCTATTCATTCTATTAGGTCGCTACTGCCTCCCTGTTGCTCTCCTTTCTGTTTTATTCATTCATAGAGCGCGCTTCACTTCTCCGACCCCTTTGCTTCTCCTTCTCCTCCCGTTCACTAACGTATATGGTAAAACTGCATTGGCCTCTACAAATCCTTCTGTGTGTAGCTGTAGTAGCAGTATTAGTGTAGTAGTAGAAGTAGTAATAGTCGTATTAGTAGTAGTAGTAGTAGTACACCTGCTACTTGTACTCCTGCTCTCAGTGTTTATACGATTTCCTCCGTTGCTACCGGACCCTCACAATGCGCTTCAGCGTGTAGCTACTTGCCGCTTGCTCTGCACCAGAACTTCTTCATATGCGGCTCTATGACTAACAAACCAACACCCACCACACAAATCTATTATATGTACATATACGAATATATATATATATATGCAGCTCTCTTACTAAGCAGTCAACACCCACCACACAAATATATGGTATATGTAGATATACACATATATATATATATATATATATATATATATATATATATATATGTGTATGCAGCTCTATTACTGAACAGCCAGCATCCACCACACAATATATATGTTATGTGTGCATATACGATAATACATATATATGCATGCAGCTCTCCTCCACCAACAATTAACACCGATCACACAATATATATGTATAGATATATATATATATACGTATGTGCTGTTATGAATGAATGTATGGTCATTTGAAAAGAAACGCATGATATTTAGAGAGATTGAGATGATGAAACAAAGAAAGAGATGTAGTTGAGTAGCTCCTCCCTGTATGCAACAATAACTACTACTACTACTCCTGCTTCTTCTTCTTCTCGACCTGTGCTTCTGTGATTGTTTGTCGTCACCGTTTACTATTTTATTATCACTACTATTACTTCTGCTTACCCTCCACTCTGTGTGAAGAATCTGTATAGTTAGTGTGACTGTGTTATTTCTCTCCTTGTTATGAGTCTGCTTCCTGTTGCCTCTGGCTACCCCATTACTACTACTACCACGACTTCTATTTACTCGTCATGCTGTGTGAAGACTCTGTATAGTCAGTGTTGCTATTATTTCTTCTTCTTCTGGTTCTGGATGTGGGTCTGCTTTTTGTTTTGCTTTCTGCTGTTCTCTTTTTACTTCTACTTGTGTGTGTACTCTTCACATGTTGTGGTGAGTCTCTCTGTAAATAGTCACAGTCTCTCTGTCTTTTCCTCTCAATATTCTTGACGGCGCTCCTTTCTCCTGCCCCTAAACAATGCTTCTCTTCTCTTTTCCTAGTTGCGATTACCGCTGTTGCTTCCTCTTCTGTGGAAGTTTGTTTTGCTGCCTGTCCGTCGGCGTGTGCCATTTGCCGCGTTGTTTCTGCTGCTCTTTTTCATGACGGCTCTTCACGTTGTGGGGTCTCTTCTTTATATTCAGAAGTACATATATACATATAGCTACATATATACATATATACACATATTTAGAGAGAGAAAGAGGGAGAGATGGCACTTTTACATTGTTATGCGTATAAGAGACTGACCGTGGACTCTGTAAGTTCAGCTTCAGCTTCACAAGTACACATATACGCAGACATATATATACATACGTATAGAGAGAGAAAGAGAGAGAGATGGCACTTTTACACTGTTATGCGTATAAGAGACTGACCGTGGACTCTGTAAGTTCAGCTTCAGCTTCACAAGTACACATATACGTAGACATATATATACATACGTATAGAGAGAGAAAGAGAGAGAGATGGCACTTTTACATTGTTGTGCGTATAAGAGACTGACGGTTGACTCTGCAGCTTCAGCTTCACAAGTACACATATACGTAGACATATATATACATACGTATAGAGAGAGAAAGAGAGAGAGATGGCACTTTTACACTGTTATGCGTATAAGAGACTGACCGTGGACTCTGTAAGTTCAGCTTCAGCTTCACAAGTACACATATACGCAGACATATATATACATACGTATAGAGAGAGAAAGAGAGAGAGATGGCACTTTTACATTGTTGTGCGTATAAGGGACTGACCGTGGACTCGGTAAGTTCAGCTTCAGCTTGTTCTTCGTCGAGTTCAGCAGCATCTGCTCCATGTTGTCGTGCAGCGTCTCTCGCTTCTTCTTCGAGTAAGGACGGGTCGCTAATACAATCGAAGAACTCCGCTAGAGATCGAGGAAGGATGCCTGGGTCTTGTTCTACCCCCATGATACTGTGTGTTTTGCCCGAGCCTTTCGAAAATTTATTCACACAACATGCAACAGAGAAAACGCACATATACATACACAGATGTACCCTGGGAGAGGTACAGCAGGGAGAGTTGCAGCAGCAGGGTGGAGAAGAGCAACTGATACGAAAAGGAGAAGACAAAACTTAATCACCATCGGCCCCACTGTTTTCAACACCTGTTGTGCATCAAGTGCAGCACCACGACATATACAAATACATACGCACATACACAGAAACACACAAACACATACACACACCCCAAACACACAGAGAGACACAAATAAACATACACATACACACACAGAGACAAAGAATGTACGCACACACACACACATACACATACGTACTAGGAATACCACATACATGCACACAGAGAGATAGACACACACACACACACACACACACACACGTACCACTAACACATACACAACCGAACAAACATCCGCGCACACACACAAGAATATACACACACAATCATACATAAAAAGAAGCACACACAAACACACACAAGCGAAGAGACAAAAAACATAACAAACACCCACACACGGGTACACGTACACACACTCACACACATATATATATACACATATAATAAAAAATACATATATATAGATATGTATGCAGACGCACGAAGATACACACGGAGGGAGGTGAAAAGTAGCGCAGCACAAGAAATGCAATCATTCCTGTGCGTGCACTACACAGATGTCGCATTAGCTGGTCGCTATATACATTCATACATGTATGTATGTATACATATATATATATATATAGGGAGAGAAAGAGAGAGAGGCAGAGCCATAATCGAAAAGAGTTTTACAACCGCCCCCCGCCATTGTCCTTGTGTATAGGTGGTGGAGGTGTGTGTGTGTGTAAGGCTGAGAGCTTCTGCTGCTGATTTACACCACCATATATGGTCTAGGTGTCCAACGATGTCACTCTGCACGTAATTTTGTGGCCAAAAACAGCAAAGATACATACGGGTATATATATATATATATATGTGTGTATATGTGTCCGGGTGTGTGTGTGTGTGTGTGTGTTCTTGAGTATATAATCGTAGCAGCAGTACGGATATATACATATGTATATTTGTGTTTCTGTGTGTACCTGTGTGTCTGTGTGTGTGGATGTGTCTGTTCTTGAGTATATAGTCGTAGCAATAGTACGAATCTAGACATACATATATATATATATATGCGTGTGTGTGTCTGTGAGTGTGTGTGTTCTTGAGTGTATAATTGTAGCAGCAGTACGAATCTAGACAAATATATATATATATATATATATATATATATATGTGTGCGTGTGTGTTCTTGAGTATATAATCGTATATGCAGTACGTTGTAGACGTGAACATGCGCCCATACGTCTCCGGCAAGGGGTCCACAAGAGTGGTGTGTTTGTACGCAACGTACATGCTCACACCTACACAGCACATGTTCGTATACACATACATAAATTATATAATATATATATATATACACATATATGTTGGGGGGTATATATTCATATACACATATATATATTATATTATATATTATATACATATATCATATTCATATATGTTGGGGGGTATATATTCATATATACATATACAAATTATATAATATATATAATATATATACATATATATATGTATACCCAGCAAACAGGCATATGTAGTCACAACCGCACATGCGTAGAGAGAAGCACACATGCATATATATATATATATATATATATATATATATATATACGTTAGATAGATATAGTTATATCTCTACATATATATACAAATACCTAGTGCACATGCATATATACATATATATATATGTATGTATATATATGTATACTAAGCGCACATACGTATATATGCAACTAGGCGCCTATACATAAATATATATATATATGTTAGATAGATATAGTTATATCTCTACATATATATATATATATATATCTATTTGCTAGGTACAGTTATATCTCTACATATATACATAGGCGCTTATTTATATATATATATGTTAGACAGATATAGTTATATCTCTACATATATATACATATAGATATTGCACATGCATATATACATATACATATGTATGTATATATATGTGTACTAAGCGCACATGCGTACACATATGCTACTAGGCGTTTATACATATATATACTACAAGGCGGACATACCCATATATATTAGGCACCAGTGCATATGTGTATATACATACATATATACGTACATATGCACAGCACCCAGGCATGTTTGTATGAACGTTTATACATTTCTTTCGTGTTTGGGGGCGCGTACGTGTGTCTCAAAACATGTCTGTAAACTCTTTCTTCCAAGTATATGGACCACCCCAGCGGCCCTGTAGGGCGTCTACTGTACTATTTTCTTCGTATGCTGTGGGTCTTCCTCCTTCTCTCAGAGCGTTTTTTTTCAAGGCATCAAATACAGACGCCACCCCTGCTGTCAGGTGCAGTAACGCTCTCCAAGTAAATGGTGCCAGTAAATACTATCTGCTGATATTACTCGAAGGAGGCGTCACACCGAGAGAAGAAAGGGAGGGCACAGAAGTAGAGAAAAAACGAGATACACATACAAGTAGATAGAGCAAAAGCCATCCATATCAACATGTACATATCCATAGATATATATATACATAAAGTGAGTGAAAGAGAGAGAGAGGAGAGAGAAGGGACCGAAGAAGGAGAGAAAGAAAGTAAGGAAGCGCAGTCAGAATGCTGGAGGAGAAGTGACGAAAGAGCGTCGGCAGAAACGCTCACCAGACTGCGGAACACTCACCCGAACAACAACAACAACAGCATCAGCAGCAGCAGCAGAACAATTACTAGCACACTACTACTACCACTACTGTGGGTGAGGTAGACCAGTTGCAGTAGCAGTCGCAATAGCAGTCGCTGTAGCTGTTGGGACTCGAACACACACTCACACACTGACTACAGCACACAGAGCTGCTCGAGAAGGTACCAGCAACGAGACCAGCTGATGAGTCAAATAATTGCTGAATACTTGTCAGCAACTACTACTATAGCAGTTGCAGTTGATGTTCGTGGTGGGTGTCATTCGATCTACACACAGCAGCGCGGTGGCGGTGAGACAGACAGAGAGAGGGAGACAGAGAGAGAGAGCAGTACCAGCAGCAGCAGTAGCAGTAGTGGCGTGTGTGTGGTTGCATTCTACTTTCACAGAGGGCTGCGCGAAATAGAGAGAGAGAGAGAACAACCTCAGCAGCAGCATTAGTAGTAATAGTAGGGGAACATACCACTCTCCACAGCGCTGTGGGGAGAAGACACAGAAAGAGCAGCAGCAACAACGGCAGCGGCAACAGCAGCAACAGCAGCATCAGCAGCACCAGCACAGTACTACAGAGGCAGTACGTACCTGTTTGTCCATATGCAAAAACGCAGCCGTTGATACCACGAAAAGCGTCGAGGACGATATCTTTCGCAACATATTCGAATACCTCTTCATTATGAGCTGCCCAAGCAACAACAAAAGCAATACCATCATACGTAGATATCACACAGCAATGTTACATACGTAGATACGAATGTACATACATGTAGATAAATAATGTACATACCCGTGTAACTATGTATGTAAATATATAAAATTCGATTTGTCTACTTTTGTTGAGTAG
Organism: Ochotona princeps; assembly: GCF_030435755.1. Taxonomy (NCBI): domain Eukaryota; kingdom Metazoa; phylum Chordata; class Mammalia; order Lagomorpha; family Ochotonidae; genus Ochotona; species Ochotona princeps. Next base: position 17,143 of record NW_026698459.1, read on the forward strand.
ATAACATCTCTTCATTGTGAGCTGCCCGGCAAATACATAAGCAACACCCGCGCATATGTATATTCTACATGTGTATATATATATGTAATTCAAAATATACAGTCTTTGGTCTATATTCACACAGACAGAGTTATATGAATGCAGGTATGTGCATATATCAAGAAAAATGTACAACCTCGTCTCTACATTCACATATAAGGAGTTATCTGCATGATTTACTTTACAGCACAAGTGAGTCTCTGTGAAGCCCTCGTGACACTGTATGTCCCAAGTCTGTATATATTTACATATTATACATCTACATATAAATATACGTATATAGGTATATATATATATATATGTAGATCAAGAGAGAGAG
>NW_026698459.1:22500-30906 GCF_030435755.1 Ochotona princeps
GCACCAGAAGTGGCAGCAGAACTGGCAGCAGTAGCACCAGCAGTGGTAGTAGAAGTAGCAGCAATAGTACTGGAAGCAGCAGCAGTTGTGCAGCACCAGTAGCAGCAGCAGTGGCAGCAGCAGTGGCGCAGAAGTGGCAGCAGCAGTGGCAGCAGAAGTAGCAGGAACAGTACTGGAAGCAGCAGCAGCAGCAGCTGTACAGCACCAATGGAAGCAGAAGTGGCAGCAGCAGTAGTAGATGTAGCAACAGCAGTAACGGTAGCAGTAGTAGCAGCAGTCGAGATAGCAAAAGCAGCAACAGTGGCAATAGTAGTGAAAGCACAAGTAGCAGCAGCACTAGTAGCAGTAGGAGCAGAGAGAGCAGCAGCATTGGTAGCAGTGGCAGCCGCAGTACTAGTCGTAGTAGTAGCAAACGTAGCAGGAGCAGTAGAAGCACCAGAAGAAGCAGCAAGAGTATAAGCAAAAGTGGCAGCGCACTCACTACTGGCAGTAAAAACAACACATTACTATTCGAATAAGTAGGAGAGACATAGACTATTCTCTAATAGCGAGAGAAAATTGCAGCAACAGCAACGCAGAAGATGTTTTGTTTTCTCTTTGTCCTATCAAAAGCAGTATCAACACATTTCTGTCTGATAAAAACGGAAGTAATCGCTTTCCCTCTCTGATACGCTATATGATTCGGAAGAAAAAAAGTAGTAGTCCAAAAAGGAGGAGCAGAAGAAAAAGAGGAAGACGGAGAAGAAAAAAAATCACCAACGATGCAGCCCAAAATACTTCTCTCCTTCACTTTTGCTCCTTCTTCTTCTTAATTCTCTTCTCTCTGCTCCCCAGCGTACTCACTCAATGTGTGTACATATATATATAAGAAATAATAACGAGATTAGATAAAAACCGCATACACTCAGACAGCAAAAGCCGCCCTTTATACTCTGTATACGTTTGAACAGGCTGTGTATCACAGTGACAGGAAAAAGCGGCTTCTTACACCTCTCTCTCTCCTTTTCCTTAGTATACAATCTTACTTGTATGTATACGATAGTTGCAGATATACCTTCCTTGAAAGCAAATATCGGTTTTAGCAGCAGCAGTGGCAGCAGCATTGGCAGCAAGCATTGGCAGCAGCATTGGCAGCAGAATTAGAAACTGGCCATGCTCTCTCTGTTCTACTACATCTCGACATACTGTAAGCACCTTAATGTAAGGACTTTTATGCAAACGCTCTCATATGTGTGGGCTCTCACAATAATGGGACCTCATATGTTTCCGCTCTTCCATATGTGGCCTCACATATTTGTGGGCTCTCATATATGTGGCCTCAAATATCGTTGGGCTCTCACATATGTGGCCTCACATATCTGCGAGCTTTCATATATGTGGCCTCCCATATGTGTGGGCTTTCTAATATGTGGTCTCTCTCATCCGTGTGGGCTGTCATATATGGGGTCTTTCATTTGTACGGGCTCTCATATGTGGGGGCGTCTATATATGTGGCCCCACGTATGTGTGGGCCCTCTTATGTATGGGCTTTCCCATATGTAATCTCTCATATATGTGGTGGCTTTCCCATATGTAATCTCTCATATATGTGGGGGCTTTCCCAGATGCAATCTCTCATATATGTGGGGGCTTCCCCATATGTAATCTCTCATACATGTGGGGGCTTTCCCATATGTGATCTCTCATATATGTGGGGGCTTTCCCATATGTAATCTCTCATATATGTGGGGGCTTTCCCATATGTAATCTCTCATATATGTGGCCTCCCATATGTGTGGGCTGTCAAACATGCGGGCTCCTATCATATGTGTGGGTGTGGGCTCTCGTACGTGTGGGCTCTCATATATATCAGCTGTCATATGTATGTGCTGTCATGTATGTAGGCTGTTATACATGTGGGCTCTCATACATATGGGCTCTCATATATATGGGCTCTCATATATATGAGCTCTCATATATGTGGGATGTCATATATGTAGGCTGTTATACATGTGGGCTCTCATATGTGTAGGCTGTTACAGTTGTGAGCTCTTATATATATAGGCTCTCATATATATGTGATCTCGTCTATACGGGCTCCTATATATGTGGGCGTTCATATATGTAAGTTGTTATATAATTAAGCTCTCGTATATATGGGCTCTCATGTATGTGGGCTGGTATATATGTAATATGGGGATGTTATATATGTGGGTTGTTATACATGTGGGCTGTTATACCTGTGGGCTGTCATGTATGTGAGGGAGCTGGCACATACGTGGAGCGTCATACATGTTAGGCGTTGTATATGTGGGCGGTCATGTATGTGAGCTCTGTGTTGTTTATCTCTCATCAACAGTATAGAAAGAGACTTTCCTTCGTTATGTATATGGCTTTCTCCAAGTAGTGCTGTGATTGAAGCATCTATTACCACAAGAAAAAGATAGTCTCCTGCACAAGAGAAGAACTATAGTAGAAGACAAGGCTGCAGAACACAATGAAGCCTCTTTCTACGTTATTATTAGTATTGCTCTCAAGTATATGGGCTTCCATATAGGTGGAGGCTCATACTGTGGCTGTAGAAAGCGCTGCTCTTGTTCCTACTCGTACTACCAGTACTGCCACTACTGCCACTACTATTGAGAAGAGGGTTTGTGGAGGAGAGACACAACTGTCTAGGGGACGAATGAAAGCGAGAAGGAAAAAGTAGAAGACGAATAAGAATAATAAGGCAGAGGAAACCACTTCACGTTCCTTCTCACATAGTATCGGCGGGCACTAGCAGAGTGCTGCTTGTACTTCTGCAGCCTCTGCACTGAGACCCTTGCTGCCAATGCAGTCTGTAATAGCAGTGACATATTCTAATATTATAAATGTACTTACTTCTGTTTATGAAGCATTTCACACAGAGAACGCTGTTGCTGCACTGAGAAAAAAAGAAGGTATCATAAGGGCCACACTACGAAGCTGCAAACAAACGTCAGGGATGACCCGCCCCCTAGTATACTCATTACGCACAGCCTCACGTGCTCTCTCTCTCTCTAGTTGGAGGAGAAATATATATATATATAGCAACACTTGGCATATACACAGTAGAAATACCCAGTGCAAGCGTAGAAAATATATATATATATATATATATATGTAATCCTACAAGACGAGCAGTACAAAGACATCGTATCTCTTCCACAAAGCAACAAGAGGATGTCCCCAACAAACACAATGGAAGTTCAAGACCCTTTCAATTCCATCGATCAGGAAGCTCTCTCTCTATATCTCTCTCTGTCTATTCTATATCTCTTCTCATCGATACGAAAGCTCTCTCTCTACCTCTCTCTCCCTGTCTTTTCTATCTCTCTCTCACTGATAAGAAAGCTCTCTCTCATCGATAAAAAAGCTCTCTCTCTCTATTTCTCTCACTCTCTGTCTTTTCTATCTCTCGCTTGTGCTGTGTGTGTGTCTGTGTGTGTGTGCCAGAGGCATCGAAGCGTCTGTCATAAACATATTCTTGACTGTCTGCACGAGAGAGAGAAAAAAACACAACTAGTATGAGAGAATAAAGAGAAAGCCTTTCTCTCTGACAAAAAGACGCTCCACAAAAAATATATGTACACTCCCACAAGCAGTAAAGCATCTGTCACATATACATATATATATATGTGGCATAAGACCCATACTACACCTACTACTACTACTACGAGACATGCTGCAAAGCATGAAAAAGTCTAATGTACTTCTGTTCCTCTCTCTCTGTCTCTCTCCCTCTATGTCAATTATTCAAGACACACACACACACATACATACACATACATACATACATACATTACATACATAGATACATAGATACATATACATAGATACATAGATACATACATACATACATACATACACACATACATACATACATACATACACACAAACACGCACACATATACATATACACACGTATATATGTATATATATATATACCCTACTACCCTTTATTTCTCTTTCTACCTCTCTCCTTCTCTCTCATGTATATCTATCTTTCGCTCTCCTCTCTATATATATACGTATATGTAGATGTATATTTCTTTGTGTGTAATACACCTGCTTATTTTGTGTGTACGTGTGTGTGTGTGATATATATATATATATGTACATATATATGTATATATATATATACGTACAATTATCGTCAAAACACCTATCGAAAACATAATGTTTTTGAACAAGATCCTTTTGAGCCTGCGATTTTTCGGCAGATTTTTTGAGAGTTCCTGTTCCCTTTCCAGTGGCTGTAAGACGACTCTCCTCCATTTGTAGTTGCGACGGTGGCTCCACTATTAGTAGTAACGCCTGCCTTTCAACTTTCCATGCCTTCACGTGATTAGCTTCGATCTGTTCACCATTATTTCAGTCAGAAACACCATATTAGCAGTAACACTACTATATATAGTAACACTAATAAGAATATGATAATAATATTATAATAATAATAATAGGTGTATCAACATACACTTATAAGAACTAGAATCCAGATATGCACACACACACACACACCCATACATATCCGCGCACTCTCATCTATGTGCTTATACTCTTTTTATATATGTACATATTTATACGTGTAAAATTATCTGTAAGAACGTAGTAGTAGATTGAAAAGGAAAGTAAGAGATAAAAACACGACGATACAGACGAAAGAAGAAAATGGATGAGAATACTAGTACTGGTAGACGAAGGAGGTGGAGGTAGAGTAGAAATCATACAGCCCCATATATTATAAACATATACATAAGTATACGTACACATACATGAAAGAGAGTGAGAGAAATGAGAGAAATAAGAACTCATAGAGGGAGTTTGAGAGATGAAAAAGAACACAAAAGAGACGTCAACAATAAATGAAAAGAAGAAGTGCTCAGAAGAGGAACAAACAAGACGTACGAATGTACGAGATAAGGCCGTTACATACATACATATATATATATACATAAATGTATTAGATTATATCCCACAATATATGTATTAGTATGTATGTTTAAATGAATGCATATATGTGTATATACAGCAATATATATATATATTTCCACGCCTAGTTTCTGCGTAAGTTTTGGCGTGAAAATATGCAGGAGCACTGCATCGTAAGTAATCATTACAGCATGGAGTTACCTTCAGAAACACACGGACTGATGTTTTTTTTCTCTCCCCTCCGTAGTATCCGCAGGCATGCATATATAGCAACACACAGGCATCACTCGTACTTTAGGGGCTGCACGCTGTACGGGGGGTAGGAGAAGGGCCGTCACCCCACTACGACGACTCGAGAGAGCAGCAGCACCGAAGCCATCGCCACCAGAATACAAGAATCAGCAAGAACAGGAGCACCCGGAAGAGCAGAAGCATGAGCAGGAAGAGCAGAAAGAGCTGCAGCAGGAAGAGCAGCAGAGGCAGCTGGAGCAGAAAGAGCATGAGCAAAAGGAGCAGCAGCAAGGGCATCATAGATAGACGCACCTTCAGCAATGCGAGAAGCAACTGCGAGAAGCAATTGCGAGAAGCAATTGCGAGAAGCAATTGCCGCAGAACCGTCAATACTGGCAACAGCAGCAGCAGCAGCAGCAAAAGCAGAAGCAATAGCAGCGGCAACGACAGCATCCACAGTGCAGGCAGTGGCCCCAGCAGGAGCGAAGGCAGCAGCAACGACAGCATCCACAGCGCAGGCAGCAGCAGTAGTAGCACAGACAACACCAGTGCAGGCCGCGCAGCAGTAGCATCCACAGTGCAAGCAGTAGCGGAAGCAGCAGTGGCAGCAGCCCAGTCAATACGAGTGCAAGCCACAGCAGTGCCACCAGCATCCAGACTGCAGCCAGCGGCAGGAGTAGCATCGGCAGGAGCACCAGCAGCAGCCCTCTGATCACTATTATAAGACCCACAGTTGCAGTACAGGCAGCAGTAGTAACAGGCAGCAGTAGTAGTGGCATCCGCAACAGCCTTGTTATTACAAAGAGCAGGGACAATGACAGCACGATCTCCACCATCGCAGCACCACGAGCACCACCACAGTATATATGGTTGCAGCAGTGTATTATATGCTGCGACTGTATATAGCTGGTTGCAGCATAACAACACGATAACGCAGACAGTCATACAAGGGCACAAAATACATACATACGTCCACATACGTTTATACGTAAATACGGTTCAGATGTACTGAACACGTGTCATACGTAAAAAGTCGGGAGTATAGACAAAGTGTCCCTAGAGCAGCGAGACTGGAAGAGGCAGCAGCAGCAGCAGCGGCAGCAGCAGCAGCAGCGGCAGCAGCAGCATATGTGCGTTGTTGCCTTCTATTGGCGAAGCGCAGTCCATCACAGCACATAATACATGTGCGTGCATCTTCTCTCTGTAATTTTTATTGAACAGGCTGAGGTACTTCCCTGCCCTACATACTTCCCTACCCTACACTGCTACTACTACTACTACTACTAGGGACTACTCGTAACAGACCCCACGCCGTATCATGCACAAAAATGAGCAGGTGCTTCCTCTGAATTGTTCGAAAAAAATATATACGCGTCAATACTAGAGAATGAGAAATATTAATAAAGCAGCTCTCACATCATCTCTCCAGCAGAAACGCGCTCCTCATATATATATATATATATTTAATTCTTGCTCCTCATACATATACATATATATGTAGACATTTTAAGACGTGCTCCTCATATATATATATATATATATATATATATATATATATATATTTGAAAAGGCGCTCCTCATATATATATATATATATACATATTTGAAAAGGCGCTCTTCATATATATATATATTTGAAAAGGCGCTCCTCATATATATGTATATATCTATATATTTAAATCTCGCTCTTTATATATATGTATATATAGATATTTTGAAACGCGCTCCTCATATTTATATATATATTACAGAACGCGTTCCTCATATATATTTATGTGTATGTATATTCACACATTTATGCATACACACACACATACACACACACACACGCACACGCATATCAAGCATGCATATACAGACGGGGTTACGCATATTTGTGCACCGCACACTACCCAGAGACAGACGGCCCCACCTACCTCACGCATGTACACGCACAGACACACATTAATAATATAGACAAAAACACACACATGTACACACACCAACATACACACACATAGAAATACTCTTGTATGCATGCATCCTGTCACGCTACCACTCACACACATACACATACGTACTCATAAATATACTTACAAACACACATGCATACACGCTCACCTTCACACCGCCACACATGCACACCTACACACATACACACAGACACAAATACATCTACACAACTCCGGTCTCATGTACATTCAACTACACGTGTCAACGACAACATCTTTACGAACAAAAGACACGGCGCTGCTGCCTGGCTGTTGTGGCAAATATATACAGTTATAGATGTACAAACATGAAGAGCATTTACATGCATGAATCGAGGATAGTGTTTTCTACTTGGCGCGAGGATTTTTTTTCTATATACCGTCACTGCAGTCGCTGTATAACAATTCATGCACTCCTCTGATTATATCTTCCTGCATCTACTATTTATATAGGGTCTGCTACTACTACCACTACTACGACTACCACTGACAGCGCCGGCAGCTATATTTCCTCTGTGTATGTATGTTTGTGAATGGTATCCCCACGCCAGCACCACTGACGAAGCAGAAGTAAGCAAAACTACAGGCAAACAAGACGTGTGTTGCAATGCGTGCATATATATACATATACATATGAGTATATCTATATGTTGAGACTATAGCTCTTAAGAGTGCATGCAAACTTGAGAATGTCTAGGGGGCATAATGTATAGTAGTCCTTTCTTCAGAAAGCAATATATGAAAAAATGAGCAGTGCTGCTAGAGAACTCTATAGAGGAAATACCTCTTCTAAAAATTAATGTATGCAAATAAAAAAGATGTGTGAAAACAGATAATAATATATATATCTCTTCAAGGTAGAAAGAAGTATATTACGTGCAACCGTGAGAGTTGCATAGAAAACACAGAAACAAAAAATACAGTCTCTCAAGAAACGTATTCCTGCATACGACCTTGTGGGCATTAAAACAACATTGACCGATATACATAAGTACATCTATAGACATACATATACAGATATATCGACATATACATATCTATATATATACTCACATACGTATACAAATATATACATGTATGTACACGTTTCTGTATATACATATATATGTATATATATACATATACATATCTTTCCAAATGATATGCCTACCTCTTTTGGAAACAGAGGGCGCATTCTGGTGCACACACGAATAGACTCTTCCTTATCTTCTTTCGATTGATCAAATTCAAAACTTTTACTATTTTGCGCTTGGAATTGCAGTAAGACGCGTGG
>NW_026698460.1:0-37442 GCF_030435755.1 Ochotona princeps
GGTGAGCATCCCACACAAACGAATGCTCCACATGCGGGTTTCACATGCCACCAACTCCACATTCTCAGGCAACTTCAGCGCCACAGCCGTTTTCAGATAGCCCTCAATGCAGAGGTTCTAGACGCAATTATTGGTGTGAGAGCTAATTCTATCAAGGAAACACAGCCTGTTAGTGAAGGGCATATTGAAGAAGGATCAGCCGAGTGGTTCTTGTGGGAGAACAACTCCATTTGGCTCACTAACTTCACACACCATTAGGCTTCCAAGCAGCTCTCAAGGAAACTCAGTTTTCACACTCTATGCTTAGTGCCCTTTGAGTGCCTAGGACTGAAATGAAGCTTGGTGAGCATCCCACACAAACGAATGCTCCACATGCGGGTTTCACATACCACCAACGCCACTTCCTCAGGCAACTTCAGCGCCACAGCCGTTTTCAGATAGCCCTCAATGCAAAGGCTCTAGACGCAAATATTGGTGTGGGAGCTAATTCAACCAAGGAAACACTGCATGTTGGTGAAGGGCATATTGAAGAAGGATCAGCCGAGTGGATGTTGTGGGAGAACAACTCCATTTGGCTCACTAACTTCACACACCATCAGGCTTCCAAGCAGCTCTCACGGAATCTCAGTTTTCACACTCTATGCTTAGTGCCCTTTGAGTGCATTATCTAGAAATGAAGCTTGGTGAGCATCCCACACAAACGAATGCTCCACATGCGGGTTTCACATGCCACCAACTCCACATTCTCAGGCAACTTCAGCGCCACAGCCGTTTTCAGATAGCCCTCAATGCAGAGGTTCTAGACGCAATTATTGGTGTGAGAGCTAATTCAATCAAGGAAACACAGCCTGTTAGTGAAGGGCATATTGAAGAAGGATCAGCCGAGTGGTTCTTGTGGGAGAACAACTCCATTTGGCTCACTAACTTCACACACCATTAGGCTTCCAAGCAGCTCTCAAGGAAACTCAGTTTTCACACTCTATGCTTAGTGCCCTTTGAGTGCCTAGGACTGAAATGAAGCTTGGTGAGCATCCCACACAAACGAATGCTCCACATGCGGGTTTCACATACCACCAACGCCACTTCCTCAGGCAACTTCAGCGCCACAGCCGTTTTCAGATAGCCCTCAATGCAAAGGCTCTAGACGCAAATATTGGTGTGGGAGCTAATTCAACCAAGGAAACACTGCATGTTCGTGAAGGGCATATTGAAGAAGGATCAGCCGAGTGGATGTTGTGGGAGAACAACTCCATTTGGCTCACTAACTTCACACACCATCAGGCTTCCAAGCAGCTCTCACGGAATCTCAGTTTTCACACTCTATGCTTAGTGCCCGTTGAGTGCCTAGGACTGAAATGAAGCTTTTTGAGCATCCCACACAAACGAATGCTCCACATGCGGGTTTCACATGCCACCAACTCCACATTCTCAGGCAACTTCAGCGCCACAGCCGTTTTCAGATAGCCCTCAATGCAAAGGCTCTAGACGCAAATGTTGGTGTGAGAGCTAATTCAATCAAGGAAACACTGCATGTTGGTGAAGGGCATATTGAAGAAGGATCACCCGAGTGGTTCTTGTGGGAGAACAACTCCATTTGGCTCACTAACTTCACACACCATTAGGCTTCCAAGCAGCTCTCAAGGAAACTCAGTTTTCACACTCTATGCTTAGTGCCCTTTGAGTGCCTAGGACTGAAATGAAGCTTGGTGAGCATCCCACACAAACGAATGCTCCACATGCGGGTTTCACATACCACCAACGCCACATCCTCAGGCAACTTCAGCGCCACAGCCGTTTTCAGATAGCCCTCAATGCAAAGGCTCTAGACGCAAATGTTGGTGTGAGAGCTAATTCAATCAAGGAAACACTGCATGTTGGTGAAGGGCATATTGAAGAAGGATCAGCCGAGTGGATGTTGTGGGAGAACAACTCCATTTGGCTCACTAACTTCACACACCATCATTCTTCCAAGCAGCTCTCACGGAATCTCAGTTTTCACACTCTATGCTTAGTGCCCTTTGAGTGCCTAGGACTGAAATGAAGCTTGGTGAGCATCCCACACAAACGAATGCTCCACATGCGGGTTTCACATGCCACCAACTCCACATTCTCAGGCAACTTCAGCGCCACAGCCGTTTTCAGATAGCCCTCAATGCAGAGGTTCTGGACGCAATTATTGGTGTGAGAGCTAATTCAATCAAGGAAACACAGCCTGTTAGTGAAGGGCATATTGAAGAAGGATCAGCCGAGTGGTTCTTGTGGGAGAACAACTCCATTTGGCTCACTAACTTCACACACCATTAGGCTTCCAAGCAGCTCTCAAGGAAACTCAGTTTTCACACTCTATGCTTAGTGCCCTTTGAGTGCCTAGGACTGAAATGAAACTTGGTGAGCATCCCACACAAACGAATGCTCCACATGCGGGTTTCACATACCACCAACGCCACTTCCTCAGGCAACTTCAGCGCCACAGCCGTTTTCAGATAGCCCTCAATGCAAAGGCTCTAGACGCAAATATTGGTGTGGGAGCTAATTCAACCAAGGAAACACTGCATGTTGGTGAAGGGCATATTGAAGAAGGATCAGCCGAGTGGATGTTGTGGGAGAACAACTCCATTTGGCTCACTAACTTCACACACCATCAGGCTTCCAAGCAGCTCTCACGGAATCTCAGTTTTCACACTCTATGCTTAGTGCCCGTTGAGTGCCTAGGACTGAAATGAAGCTTTTTGAGCATCCCACACAAACGAATGCTCCACATGCGGGTTTCACATGCCACCAACTCCACATTCTCAGGCAACTTCAGCGCCACAGCCGTTTTCAGATAGCCCTCAATGCAGAGGTTCTGGACGCAATTATTGGTGTGAGAGCTAATTCAATCAAGGAAACACAGCCTGTTAGTGAAGGGCATATTGAAGAAGGATCAGCCGAGTGGTTCTTGTGGGAGAACAACTCCATTTGGCTCACTAACTTCACACACCATTAGGCTTCCAAGCAGCTCTCAAGGAAACTCAGTTTTCACACTCTATGCTTAGTGCCCTTTGAGTGCCTAGGACTGAAATGAAGCTTGGTGAGCATCCCACACAAACGAATGCTCCACATGCGGGTTTCACATACCACCAACGCCACATCCTCAGGCAACTTCAGCGCCACAGCCGTTTTCAGATAGCCCTCAATGCAAAGGCTCTAGACGCAAATGTTGGTGTGAGAGCTAATTCAATCAAGGAAACACTGCATGTTGGTGAAGGGCATATTGAAGAAGGATCAGCCGAGTGGATGTTGTGGGAGAACAACTCCATTTGGCTCACTAACTTCACACACCATCATTCTTCCAAGCAGCTCTCACGGAATCTCAGTTTTCACACTCTATGCTTAGTGCCCTTTGAGTGCCTAGGACTGAAATGAAGCTTGGTGAGCATCCCACACAAACGAATGCTCCACATGCGGGTTTCACATGCCACCAACTCCACATTCTCAGGCAACTTCAGCGCCACAGCCGTTTTCAGATAGCCCTCAATGCAGAGGTTCTGGACGCAATTATTGGTGTGAGAGCTAATTCAATCAAGGAAACACAGCCTGTTAGTGAAGGGCATATTGAAGAAGGATCAGCCGAGTGGTTCTTGTGGGAGAACAACTCCATTTGGCTCACTAACTTCACACACCATTAGGCTTCCAAGCAGCTCTCAAGGAAACTCAGTTTTCACACTCTATGCTTAGTGCCCTTTGAGTGCCTAGGACTGAAATGAAACTTGGTGAGCATCCCACACAAACGAATGCTCCACATGCGGGTTTCACATACCACCAACGCCACTTCCTCAGGCAACTTCAGCGCCACAGCCGTTTTCAGATAGCCCTCAATGCAAAGGCTCTAGACGCAAATATTGGTGTGGGAGCTAATTCAACCAAGGAAACACTGCATGTTGGTGAAGGGCATATTGAAGAAGGATCAGCCGAGTGGATGTTGTGGGAGAACAACTCCATTTGGCTCACTAACTTCACACACCATCAGGCTTCCAAGCAGCTCTCACGGAATCTCAGTTTTCACACTCTATGCTTAGTGCCCGTTGAGTGCCTAGGACTGAAATGAAGCTTTTTGAGCATCCCACACAAACGAATGCTCCACATGCGGGTTTCACATGCCACCAACTCCACATTCTCAGGCAACTTCAGCGCCACAGCCGTTTTCAGATAGCCCTCAATGCAGAGGTTCTGGACGCAATTATTGGTGTGAGAGCTAATTCAATCAAGGAAACACAGCCTGTTAGTGAAGGGCATATTGAAGAAGGATCAGCCGAGTGGTTCTTGTGGGAGAACAACTCCATTTGGCTCACTAACTTCACACACCATTAGGCTTCCAAGCAGCTCTCAAGGAAACTCAGTTTTCACACTCTATGCTTAGTGCCCTTTGAGTGCCTAGGACTGAAATGAAGCTTGGTGAGCATCCCACACAAACGAATGCTCCACATGCGGGTTTCACATACCACCAACGCCACATCCTCAGGCAACTTCAGCGCCACAGCCGTTTTCAGATAGCCCTCAATGCAAAGGCTCTAGACGCAAATATTGGTGTGAGAGATAATTCAATCAAGGAAACACTGCATGTTGGTGAAGGGCATATTGAAGAAGGATCAGCCGAGTGGTTCTTGTGGGAGAACAACTCCATTTGGCTCACTAACTTCACACACTATCAGGCTTCCAAGCAGCTCTCAAGGAAACTCAGTTTTCACACTCTATGCTTAGTGCCCTTTGAGTGCCTAGGACTGAAATGAAGCTTGGTGAGCATCCCACACAAACGAATGCTCCACATGCGGGTTTCACATGCCACCAACTCCACATTCACAGGCAACTTCAGCGCCACAGCCGTTTTCAGATAGCCCTCAATGCAAAGGCTCTAGACGCAAATGTTGGTGTGAGAGCTAATTCAATCAAGGAAACACTGCATGTTGGTGAAGGGCATATTGAAGAAGGATCAGCCGAGTGGTTCTTGTGGGAGAACAACTCCATTTGGCTCACTAACTTCACACACCATCAGGCTTCCAAGCAGCTCTCACGGAATCTCAGTTTTCACACTCTATGCTTAGTGCCCTTTGAGTGCATTATCTAGAAATGAAGCTTGGTGAGCATCCCACACAAACGAATGCTCCACATGCGGGTTTCACATGCCACCAACTCCACAATCTCAGGCAACTTCAGCGCCACAGCCGTTTTCAGATAGCCCTCAATGCAGAGGTTCTAGACGCAATTATTGGTGTGAGAGCTAATTCAATCAAGGAAACACAGCCTGTTAGTGAAGGGCATATTGAAGAAGGATCAGCCGAGTGGTTCTTGTGGGAGAACAACTCCATTTGGCTCACTAACTTCACACACCATTAGGCTTCCAAGCAGCTCTCAAGGAAACTCAGTTTTCACACTCTATGCTTAGTGCCCTTTGAGTGCCTAGGACTGAAATGAAGCTTGGTGAGCATCCCACACAAACGAATGCTCCACATGCGGGTTTCACATACCACCAACGCCACTTCCTCAGGCAACTTCAGCGCCACAGCCGTTTTCAGATAGCCCTCAATGCAAAGGCTCTAGACGCAAATATTGGTGTGAGAGCTAATTCAACCAAGTAAACACTGCATGTTGGTGAAGGGCATATTGAAGAAGGATCAGCCGAGTGGATGTTGTGGGAGAACAACTCCATTTGGCTCACTAACTTCACACACCATCAGGCTTCCAAGCAGCTCTCACGGAATCTCAGTTTTCACACTCTATGCTTAGTGCCCGTTGAGTGCCTAGGACTGAAATGAAGCTTTTTGAGCATCCCACACAAACGAATGCTCCACATGCGGGTTTCACATGCCACCAACTCCACATTCTCAGGCAACTTCAGCGCCACAGCCGTTTTCAGATAGCCCTCAATGCAAAGGCTCTAGACGCAAATGTTGGTGTGAGAGCTAATTCAATCAAGGAAACACTGCATGTTGGTGAAGGGCATATTGAAGAAGGATCAGCCGAGTGGTTCTTGTGGGAGAACAACTCCATTTGGCTCACTAACTTCACACACCATCAGGCTTCCAAGCAGCTCTCACGGAATCTCAGTTTTCACACTCTATGCTTAGTGCCCTTTGAGTGCCTAGGACTGAAATGAAGCTTGGTGAGCATCCCACACAAACGAATGCTCCACATGCGGGTTTCACATACCACCAACGCCACATCCTCAGGCAACTTCAGCGCCACAGCCGTTTTCAGATAGCCCTCAATGCAAAGGCTCTAGACGCAAATATTGGGGTGAGAGCTAATTCAATCAAGGAAACACTGCATGTTGGTGAAGGGCATATTGAAGAAGGATCAGCCGAGTGGATGTTGTGGGAGAACAACTCCATTTGGCTCACTAACTTCACACACCATCAGGCTTCCAAGCAGCTCTCACGGAATCTCAGTTTTC
The DNA here is from genome assembly GCF_030435755.1 of Ochotona princeps. Classification (NCBI taxonomy): domain Eukaryota; kingdom Metazoa; phylum Chordata; class Mammalia; order Lagomorpha; family Ochotonidae; genus Ochotona; species Ochotona princeps. The sequence goes on from NW_026698460.1 coordinate 6,431, forward strand.
ACACTCTATGCTTAGTGCCCTTTGAGTGCATTATCTAGAAATGAAGCTTGGTGAGCATCCCACACAAACGAATGCTCCACATGCGGGTTTCACATGCCACCAACTCCACATTCTCAGGCAACTTCAGCGCCACAGCCGTTTTCAGATAGCCCTCAATGCAGAGGTTCTAGACGCAATTATTGGTGTGAGAGCTAATTCAATCAAGGAAACACAGCCTGTTAGTGAAGGGCATATTGAAGAAGGATCAGCCGAGTGGTTCTTGTGGGAGAACAACTCCATTTGGCTCACTAACTTCACACACCATTAGGCTTCCAAGCAGCTCTCAAGGAAACTCAGTTTTCACACTCTATGCTTAGTGCCCTTTGAGTGCCTAGGACTGAAATGAAGCTTGGTGAGCATCCCACACAAACGAATGCTCCACATGCGGGTTTCACATACCACCAACGCCACATCCTCAGGCAACTTCAGCGCCACAGCCGTTTTCAGATAGCCCTCAATGCAAAGGCTCTAGACGCAAATATTGGTGTGAGAGATAATTCAACCAAGGAAACACTGCATGTTGGTGAAGGGCATATTGAAGAAGGATCAGCCGAGTGCATGTTGTGGGAGAACAACTCCATTTGGCTCACTAACTTCACACACCATCAGGCTTCCAAGCAGCTCTCACGGAATCTCAGTTTTCACACTCTATGCTTAGTGCCCTTTGAGTGCCTAGGACTGAAATGAAGCTTTGTAAAGCATCCCACACAAACGAATGCTCCACATGCGGGTTTCACATGCCACCAACTCACATTCTCAGGCAACTTCAGCGCCACAGCCGTTTTCAGATAGCCCTCAATGCAGAGGTTCCAGACGCAATTATTGGTGTGAGAGCTAATTCAATCAAGGAAACACAGCCTGTTAGTGAAGGGCATATTGAAGAAGGATCAGCCGAGTGGTTCTTGTGGGAGAACAACTCCATTTGGCTCACTAACTTCACACACCATTAGGCTTCCAAGCAGCTCTCAAGGAAACTCAGTTTTCACACTCTATGCTTAGTGCCCTTTGAGTGCCTAGGACTGAAATGAAGCTTGGTGAGCATCCCACACAAACGAATGCTCCACATGCGGGTTTCACATACCACCAACGCCACATCCTCAGGCAACTTCAGCGCCACAGCCGTTTTCAGATAGCCCTCAATGCAAAGGCTCTAGACGCAAATATTGGTGTGAGAGCTAATTCAATCAAGGAAACACTGCATGTTGGTGAAGGGCATATTGAAGAAGGATCAGCCGAGTGGTTCTTGTGGGAGAACAACTCCATTTGGCTCACTAACTTCACACACTATCAGGCTTCCAAGCAGCTCTCAAGGAAACTCAGTTTTCACACTCTATGCTTAGTGCCCTTTGAGTGCCTTGGACTGAAATGAAGCTTGGTGAGCATCCAACACAAACGAATGCTCCACATGCGGGTTTCACATACCACCAACGCCACATCCTCAGGCAACTTCAGCGCCACAGCCGTTTTCAGATAGCCCTCAATGCAAAGGCTCTAGACGCAAATATTGGTGTGAGAGCTAATTCAATCAAGGAAACACTGCATGTTGGTGAAGGGCATATTGAAGAAGGATCAGCCGAGTGGATGTTGTGGGAGAACAACTCCATTTGGCTCACTAACTTCACACACCATCAGGCTTCCAAGCAGCTCTCACGGAATCTCAGTTTTCACACTCTATGCTTAGTGCCCTTTGAGTGCCTAGGACTGAAATGAAGCTTGGTGAGCATCCCACACAAACGAATGCTCCACATGCGGGTTTCACATACCACCAACGCCACATCCTCAGGCAACTTGAGCGCCACAGCCGTTTTCAGATAGCCCTCAATGCAAAGGCTCTAGACACAAATATTGGTGTGAGAGCTAATTCAATCAAGGAAACACTGCATGTTGGTGAAGGGCATATTGAAGAAGGATCAGCCGAGTGGTTCTTGTGGGAGAACAACTCCATTTGGCTCACTAACTTCACACACTATCAGGCTTCCAAGCAGCTCTCAAGGAAACTCAGTTTTCACACTCTATGCTTAGTGCCCTTTGAGTGCCTAGGACTGAAATGAAGCTTGGTGAGCATCCCACACAAACGAATGCTCCACATGCGGGTTTCACATGCCACCAACTCCACATTCACAGGCAACTTCAGCGCCACAGCCGTTTTCAGATAGCCCTCAATGCAAAGTCTCTAGACGCAAATATTGGTGTGAGAGCTAATTCAATCAAGGAAACACTGCATGTTGGTGAAGTGCATATTGAAGAAGGATCAGCCGAGTGGTTCTTGTGGGAGAACAACTCCATTTGGCTCACTAACTTCACACACCATCAGGCTTCAGAGGAGCTCTCAAGAAAACTCAGTTTTCACACTCTATGCTTAGTGCCCTTTGAGTGCATTATCTAGGAATGAACCTGGTGAGCATCCCACACAAACGAATGCTCCACATGCGGGTTTCACATGCCACCAACTCCACATCCTCAGGCAACTTCAGCGCCACAGCCGTTTTCAGATAGCCCTCAATGCAAAGTCTCTAGACGCAAATATTGGTCTGAGAGCTAATTCAATCAAGGAAACACTGCATGTTGGTGAAGGGCATATTGAAGAAGGATCAGCCGAGTGGTTCTTGTGGGAGAACAACTCCATTTGGCTCACTAACTTCACACACCATTAGGCTTCCAAGCAGCTCTCAAGGAAACTCAGTTTTCACACTCTATGCTTAGTGCCCTTTGAGTGCCTAGGACTGAAATGAAGCTTGGTGAGCATCCCACACAAACGAATGCTCCACATGCGGGTTTCACATACCACCAACGCCACATCCTCAGGCAACTTCAGCGCCACAGCCGTTTTCAGATAGCCCTCAATGCAAAGGCTCTAGACGCAAATATTTGTGTGAGAGCTAATTCAACCAAGGAAACACTGTATGTTGGTGAAGGGCATATTGAAGAAGGATCAGCCGAGTGGATGTTGTGGGAGAACAACTCCATTTGGCTCACTAACTTCACACACCATCAGGCTTCCAAGCAGCTCTCACGGAATCTCAGTTTTCACACTCTATGCTTAGTGCCCGTTGAGTGCCTAGGACTGAAATGAAGCTTGGTGAGCATCCCACACAAACGAATGCTCCACATGCGGGTTTCACATGCCACCAACTCCACATTCTCAGGCAACTTCAGCGCCACATCCGTTTTCAGATAGCCCTCAATGCAGAGGTTCTAGACGCAATTATTGGTGTGAGAGCTAATTCAATCAAGGAAACACAGCCTGGTAGTGAAGGGCATATTGAAGAAGGATCAGCCGAGTGGTTCTTGTGGGAGAACAAGTCCATTTGGCTCACTAACTTCACACACCATTAGGCTTCCAAGCAGCTCTCAAGGAAACTCAGTTTTCACACTCTATGCTTAGTGCCCTTTGAGTGCCTAGGACTGAAATGAAGCTTGGTGAGCATCCCACACAAACGAATGCTCCACATGCGGTTTTCACATGCCACCAACTCCACATTCACAGGCAACTTCAGCGCCACAGCCGTTTTCAGATAGCCCTCAATGCAAAGGCTCTAGACGCAAATGTTGGTGTGAGAGCTAATTCAATCAAGGAAACACTGCATGTTGGTGAAGGGCATATTGAAGAAGGATCAGCCGAGTGGATGTTGTGGGAGAACAACTCCATTTGGCTCACTAACTTCACACACCATCAGCCTTCCAAGCAGCTCTCACGGAATCTCAGTTTTCACACTCTATGCTTAGTGCCCTTTGAGTGCATTATCTAGAAATGAAGCTTGGTGAGCATACCACACAAACGAATGCTCCACATGCGGGTTTCTCATGCCACCAACTCCACATTCTCAGGCAACTTCAGCGCCACAGCCGTTTTCAGATAGCCCTCAATGCAGAGGTTCTAGACGCAATTATTGGTGTGAGAGCTAATTCAATCAAGGAAACACAGCCTGTTAGTGAAGGGCATATTGAAGAAGGATCAGCCGAGTGGATGTTGTGGGAGAACAACTCCATTTGGCTCACTAACTTCACACACCATTAGGCTTCCAAGCAGCTCTCAAGGAAACTCAGTTTTCACACTCTATGCTTAGTGCCCTTTGAGTGCCTAGGACTGAAATGAAGCTTGGTGAGCATCCCACACAAACGAATGCTCCACATGCGGGTTTCACATACCACCAACGCCACATCCTCAGGCAACTTCAGCGCCACAGCCGTTTTCAGATAGCCCTCAATGCAGAGGTTCTGGACGCAATTATTGGTGTGAGAGCTAATTCAATCAAGGAAACACAGCCTGTTAGTGAAGGGCATATTGAAGAAGGATCACCCGAGTGGTTCTTGTGGGAGAACAACTCCATTTGGCTCACTAACTTCACACACCATTAGGCTTCCAAGCAGCTCTCAAGGAAACTCAGTTTTCACACTCTATGCTTAGTGCCCTTTGAGTGCCTAGGACTGAAATGAAGCTTGGTGAGCATCCCACACAAACGAATGCTCCACATGCGGGTTTCACATACCACCAACGCCACATCCTCAGGCAACTTCAGCGCCACAGCCGTTTTCAGATAGCCCTCAATGCAAAGGCTCTAGACGCAAATATTGGTGTGAGAGCTAATTCAATCAAGGAAACACTGCATGTTGGTGAAGGGCATATTGAAGAAGGATCAGCCGAGTGGTTCTTGTGGGAGAACAACTCCATTTGGCTCACTAACTTCACACACTATCAGGCTTCCAAGCAGCTCTCAAGGAAACTCAGTTTTCACACTCTATGCTTAGTGCCCTTTGAGTGCCTAGGACTGAAATGAAGCTTGGTAGAGCATCCCACACAAACGAATGCTCCACATGCGGGTTTCACATGCCACCAACTCCACATTCACAGGCAACTTCAGCGCCACAGCCGTTTTCAGATAGCCCTCAATGCAAAGGCTCTAGACGCAAATGTTGGTGTGAGAGCTAATTCAATCAAGGAAACACTGCATGTTGGTGAAGGGCATATTGAAGAAGGATCAGCCGAGTGGTTCTTGTGGGAGAACAACTCCATTTGGCTCACTAACTTCACACACTATCAGGCTTCCAAGCAGCTCTCAAGGAAACTCAGTTTTCACACTCTATGCTTAGTGCCCTTTGAGTGCCTAGGACTGAAATGAAGCTTGGTGAGCATCCCACACAAACGAATGCTCCACATGCGGGTTTCACATGCCACCAACTCCACATTCACAGGCAACTTCAGCGCCACAGCCGTTTTCAGATAGCCCTCAATGCAAAGGCTCTAGACGCAAATGTTGGTGTGAGAGCTAATTCAATCAAGGAAACACTGCATGTTGGTGAAGGGCATATTGAAGAAGGATCAGCCGAGTGGTTCTTGTGGGAGAACAACTCCATTTGGCTCACTAACTTCACACACCATCAGGCTTCCAAGCAGCTCTCACGGAATCTCAGTTTTCACACTCTATGCTTAGTGCCCTTTGAGTGCCTAGGACTGAAATGAAGCTTGGTGAGCATCCCCCACAAACGAATGCTCCACATGCGGGTTTCACATACCACCAACGCCACATCCTCAGGCAACTTCAGCGCCACAGCCGTTTTCAGATAGCCCTCAATGCAAAGGCTCTAGACGCAAATATTGGTGTGAGAGCTAATTCAATCAAGGAAACACTGCATGTTGGTGAAGGGCATATTGAAGAAGGATCAGCCGAGTGGATGTTGTGGGAGAACAACTCCATTTGGCTCACTAACTTCACACACCATCATTCTTCCAAGCAGCTCTCACGGAATCTCAGTTTTCACACTCTATGCTTAGTGCCCTTTGAGTGCATTATCTAGAAATGAAGCTTGGTGAGCATCCCACACAAACGAATGCTCCACATGCGGGTTTCACATGCCACCAACTCCACATTCTCAGGCAACTTCAGCGCCACAGCCGTTTTCAGATAGCCCTCAATGCAGAGGTTCTAGACGCAATTATTGGTGTGAGAGCTAATTCAATCAAGGAAACACAGCCTGTTAGTGAAGGGCATATTGAAGAAGGATCAGCCGAGTGGTTCTTGTGGGAGAACAACTCCATTTGGCTCACTAACTTCACACACCATTAGGCTTCCAAGCAGCTCTCAAGGAAACTCAGTTTTCACACTCTATGCTTAGTGCCCTTTGAGTGCCTAGGACTGAAATGAAGCTTGGTGAGCATCCCACACAAACGAATGCTCCACATGCGGGTTTCACATACCACCAACGCCACTTCCTCAGGCAACTTCAGCGCCACAGCCGTTTTCAGATAGCCCTCAATGCAAAGGCTCTAGACGCAAATATTGGTGTGGGAGCTAATTCAACCAAGGAAACACTGCATGTTGGTGAAGGGCATATTGAAGAAGGATCAGCCGAGTGGATGTTGTGGGAGAACAACTCCATTTGGCTCACTAACTTCACACACCATCAGGCTTCCAAGCAGCTCTCACGGAATCTCAGTTTTCACACTCTATGCTTAGTGCCCTTTGAGTGCATTATCTAGAAATGAAGCTTGGTGAGCATCCCACACAAACGAATGCTCCACATGCGGGTTTCACATGCCACCAACTCCACATTCTCAGGCAACTTCAGCGCCACAGCCGTTTTCAGATAGCCCTCAATGCAGAGGTTCTAGACGCAATTATTGGTGTGAGAGCTAATTCAATCAAGGAAACACAGCCTGTTAGTGAAGGGCATATTGAAGAAGGATCAGCCGAGTGGTTCTTGTGGGAGAACAACTCCATTTGGCTCACTAACTTCACACACCATTAGGCTTCCAAGCAGCTCTCAAGGAAACTCAGTTTTCACACTCTATGCTTAGTGCCCTTTGAGTGCCTAGGACTGAAATGAAGCTTGGTGAGCATCCCACACAAACGAATGCTCCACATGCGGGTTTCACATACCACCAACGCCACTTCCTCAGGCAACTTCAGCGCCACAGCCGTTTTCAGATAGCCCTCAATGCAAAGGCTCTAGACGCAAATATTGGTGTGGGAGCTAATTCAACCAAGGAAACACTGCATGTTCGTGAAGGGCATATTGAAGAAGGATCAGCCGAGTGGATGTTGTGGGAGAACAACTCCATTTGGCTCACTAACTTCACACACCATCAGGCTTCCAAGCAGCTCTCACGGAATCTCAGTTTTCACACTCTATGCTTAGTGCCCGTTGAGTGCCTAGGACTGAAATGAAGCTTTTTGAGCATCCCACACAAACGAATGCTCCACATGCGGGTTTCACATGCCACCAACTCCACATTCTCAGGCAACTTCAGCGCCACAGCCGTTTTCAGATAGCCCTCAATGCAAAGGCTCTAGACGCAAATGTTGGTGTGAGAGCTAATTCAATCAAGGAAACACTGCATGTTGGTGAAGGGCATATTGAAGAAGGATCACCCGAGTGGTTCTTGTGGGAGAACAACTCCATTTGGCTCACTAACTTCACACACCATTAGGCTTCCAAGCAGCTCTCAAGGAAACTCAGTTTTCACACTCTATGCTTAGTGCCCTTTGAGTGCCTAGGACTGAAATGAAGCTTGGTGAGCATCCCACACAAACGAATGCTCCACATGCGGGTTTCACATACCACCAACGCCACATCCTCAGGCAACTTCAGCGCCACAGCCGTTTTCAGATAGCCCTCAATGCAAAGGCTCTAGACGCAAATGTTGGTGTGAGAGCTAATTCAATCAAGGAAACACTGCATGTTGGTGAAGGGCATATTGAAGAAGGATCAGCCGAGTGGATGTTGTGGGAGAACAACTCCATTTGGCTCACTAACTTCACACACCATCATTCTTCCAAGCAGCTCTCACGGAATCTCAGTTTTCACACTCTATGCTTAGTGCCCTTTGAGTGCCTAGGACTGAAATGAAGCTTGGTGAGCATCCCACACAAACGAATGCTCCACATGCGGGTTTCACATGCCACCAACTCCACATTCTCAGGCAACTTCAGCGCCACAGCCGTTTTCAGATAGCCCTCAATGCAGAGGTTCTGGACGCAATTATTGGTGTGAGAGCTAATTCAATCAAGGAAACACAGCCTGTTAGTGAAGGGCATATTGAAGAAGGATCAGCCGAGTGGTTCTTGTGGGAGAACAACTCCATTTGGCTCACTAACTTCACACACCATTAGGCTTATAAGCAGCTCTCAAGGAAACTCAGTTTTCACACTCTATGCTTAGTGCCCTTTGAGTGCCTAGGACTGAAATGAAACTTGGTGAGCATCCCACACAAACGAATGCTCCACATGCGGGTTTCACATACCACCAACGCCACTTCCTCAGGCAACTTCAGCGCCACAGCCGTTTTCAGATAGCCCTCAATGCAAAGGCTCTAGACGCAAATATTGGTGTGGGAGCTAATTCAACCAAGGAAACACTGCATGTTGGTGAAGGGCATATTGAAGAAGGATCAGCCGAGTGGATGTTGTGGGAGAACAACTCCATTTGGCTCACTAACTTCACACACCATCAGGCTTCCAAGCAGCTCTCACGGAATCTCAGTTTTCACACTCTATGCTTAGTGCCCGTTGAGTGCCTAGGACTGAAATGAAGCTTTTTGAGCATCCCACACAAACGAATGCTCCACATGCGGGTTTCACATGCCACCAACTCCACATTCTCAGGCAACTTCAGCGCCACAGCCGTTTTCAGATAGCCCTCAATGCAGAGGTTCTGGACGCAATTATTGGTGTGAGAGCTAATTCAATCAAGGAAACACAGCCTGTTAGTGAAGGGCATATTGAAGAAGGATCAGCCGAGTGGTTCTTGTGGGAGAACAACTCCATTTGGCTCACTAACTTCACACACCATTAGGCTTCCAAGCAGCTCTCAAGGAAACTCAGTTTTCACACTCTATGCTTAGTGCCCTTTGAGTGCCTAGGACTGAAATGAAGCTTGGTGAGCATCCCACACAAACGAATGCTCCACATGCGGGTTTCACATACCACCAACGCCACATCCTCAGGCAACTTCAGCGCCACAGCCGTTTTCAGATAGCCCTCAATGCAAAGGCTCTAGACGCAAATATTGGTGTGAGAGATAATTCAATCAAGGAAACACTGCATGTTGGTGAAGGGCATATTGAAGAAGGATCAGCCGAGTGGTTCTTGTGGGAGAACAACTCCATTTGGCTCACTAACTTCACACACTATCAGGCTTCCAAGCAGCTCTCAAGGAAACTCAGTTTTCACACTCTATGCTTAGTGCCCTTTGAGTGCCTAGGACTGAAATGAAGCTTGGTGAGCATCCCACACAAACGAATGCTCCACATGCGGGTTTCACATGCCACCAACTCCACATTCACAGGCAACTTCAGCGCCACAGCCGTTTTCAGATAGCCCTCAATGCAAAGGCTCTAGACGCAAATGTTGGTGTGAGAGCTAATTCAATCAAGGAAACACTGCATGTTGGTGAAGGGCATATTGAAGAAGGATCAGCCGAGTGGTTCTTGTGGGAGAACAACTCCATTTGGCTCACTAACTTCACACACCATCAGGCTTCCAAGCAGCTCTCACGGAATCTCAGTTTTCACACTCTATGCTTAGTGCCCTTTGAGTGCATTATCTAGAAATGAAGCTTGGTGAGCATCCCACACAAACGAATGCTCCACATGCGGGTTTCACATGCCACCAACTCCACAATCTCAGGCAACTTCAGCGCCACAGCCGTTTTCAGATAGCCCTCAATGCAGAGGTTCTAGACGCAATTATTGGTGTGAGAGCTAATTCAATCAAGGAAACACAGCCTGTTAGTGAAGGGCATATTGAAGAAGGATCAGCCGAGTGGTTCTTGTGGGAGAACAACTCCATTTGGCTCACTAACTTCACACACCATTAGGCTTCCAAGCAGCTCTCAAGGAAACTCAGTTTTCACACTCTATGCTTAGTGCCCTTTGAGTGCCTAGGACTGAAATGAAGCTTGGTGAGCATCCCACACAAACGAATGCTCCACATGCGGGTTTCACATACCACCAACGCCACTTCCTCAGGCAACTTCAGCGCCACAGCCGTTTTCAGATAGCCCTCAATGCAAAGGCTCTAGACGCAAATATTGGTGTGGGAGCTAATTCAACCAAGGAAACACTGCATGTTGGTGAAGGGCATATTGAAGAAGGATCAGCCGAGTGGATGTTGTGGGAGAACAACTCCATTTGGCTCACTAACTTCACACACCATCAGGCTTCCAAGCAGCTCTCACGGAATCTCAGTTTTCACACTCTATGCTTAGTGCCCGTTGAGTGCCTAGGACTGAAATGAAGCTTTTTGAGCATCCCACACAAACGAATGCTCCACATGCGGGTTTCACATGCCACCAACTCCACATTCCTCAGGCAACTTCAGCGCCACAGCCGTTTTCAGATAGCCCTCAATGCAAAGGCTCTAGACGCAAATGTTGGTGTGAGAGCTAATTCAATCAAGGAAACACTGCATGTTGGTGAAGGGCATATTGAAGAAGGATCAGCCGAGTGGTTCTTGTGGGAGAACAACTCCATTTGGCTCACTAACTTCACACACCATCAGGCTTCCAAGCAGCTCTCACGGAATCTCAGTTTTCACACTCTATGCTTAGTGCCCTTTGAGTGCCTAGGACTGAAATGAAGCTTGGTGAGCATCCCACACAAACGAATGCTCCACATGCGGGTTTCACATACCACCAACGCCACATCCTCAGGCAACTTCAGCGCCACAGCCGTTTTCAGATAGCCCTCAATGCAAAGGCTCTAGACGCAAATATTGGGGTGAGAGCTAATTCAATCAAGGAAACACTGCATGTTGGTGAAGGGCATATTGAAGAAGGATCAGCCGAGTGGATGTTGTGGGAGAACAACTCCATTTGGCTCACTAACTTCACACACCATCAGGCTTCCAAGCAGCTCTCACGGAATCTCAGTTTTCACACTCTATGCTTAGTGCCCTTTGAGTGCATTATCTAGAAATGAAGCTTGGTGAGCATCCCACACAAACGAATGCTCCACATGCGGGTTTCACATGCCACCAACTCCACATTCTCAGGCAACTTCAGCGCCACAGCCGTTTTCAGATAGCCCTCAATGCAGAGGTTCTAGACGCAATTATTGGTGTGAGAGCTAATTCAATCAAGGAAACACAGCCTGTTAGTGAAGGGCATATTGAAGAAGGATCAGCCGAGTGGTTCTTGTGGGAGAACAACTCCATTTGGCTCACTAACTTCACACACCATTAGGCTTCCAAGCAGCTCTCAAGGAAACTCAGTTTTCACACTCTATGCTTAGTGCCCTTTGAGTGCCTAGGACTGAAATGAAGCTTGGTGAGCATCCCACACAAACGAATGCTCCACATGCGGGTTTCACATACCACCAACGCCACATCCTCAGGCAACTTCAGCGCCACAGCCGTTTCAGATAGCCCTCAATGCAAAGGCTCTAGACGCAAATATTGGTGTGAGAGATAATTCAACCAAGGAAACACTGCATGTTGGTGAAGGGCATATTGAAGAAGGATCAGCCGAGTGCATGTTGTGGGAGAACAACTCCATTTGGCTCACTAACTTCACACACCATCAGGCTTCCAAGCAGCTCTCACGGAATCTCAGTTTTCACACTCTATGCTTAGTGCCCTTTGAGTGCCTAGGACTGAAATGAAGCTTTGTAAAGCATCCCACACAAACGAATGCTCCACATGCGGGTTTCACATGCCACCAACTCACATTCTCAGGCAACTTCAGCGCCACAGCCGTTTTCAGATAGCCCTCAATGCAGAGGTTCCAGACGCAATTATTGGTGTGAGAGCTAATTCAATCAAGGAAACACAGCCTGTTAGTGAAGGGCATATTGAAGAAGGATCAGCCGAGTGGTTCTTGTGGGAGAACAACTCCATTTGGCTCACTAACTTCACACACCATTAGGCTTCCAAGCAGCTCTCAAGGAAACTCAGTTTTCACACTCTATGCTTAGTGCCCTTTGAGTGCCTAGGACTGAAATGAAGCTTGGTGAGCATCCCACACAAACGAATGCTCCACATGCGGGTTTCACATACCACCAACGCCACATCCTCAGGCAACTTCAGCGCCACAGCCGTTTTCAGATAGCCCTCAATGCAAAGGCTCTAGACGCAAATATTGGTGTGAGAGCTAATTCAATCAAGGAAACACTGCATGTTGGTGAAGGGCATATTGAAGAAGGATCAGCCGAGTGGTTCTTGTGGGAGAACAACTCCATTTGGCTCACTAACTTCACACACTATCAGGCTTCCAAGCAGCTCTCAAGGAAACTCAGTTTTCACACTCTATGCTTAGTGCCCTTTGAGTGCCTTGGACTGAAATGAAGCTTGGTGAACATCCAACACAAACGAATGCTCCACATGCGGGTTTCACATACCACCAACGCCACATCCTCAGGCAACTTCAGCGCCACAGCCGTTTTCAGATAGCCCTCAATGCAAAGGCTCTAGACGCAAATATTGGTGTGAGAGCTAATTCAATCAAGGAAACACTGCATGTTGGTGAAGGGCATATTGAAGAAGGATCAGCCGAGTGGATGTTGTGGGAGAACAACTCCATTTGGCTCACTAACTTCACACACCATCAGGCTTCCAAGCAGCTCTCACGGAATCTCAGTTTTCACACTCTATGCTTAGTGCCCTTTGAGTGCCTAGGACTGAAATGAAGCTTGGTGAGCATCCCACACAAACGAATGCTCCACATGCGGGTTTCACATACCACCAACGCCACATCCTCAGGCAACTTGAGCGCCACAGCCGTTTTCAGATAGCCCTCAATGCAAAGGCTCTAGACACAAATATTGGTGTGAGAGCTAATTCAATCAAGGAAACACTGCATGTTGGTGAAGGGCATATTGAAGAAGGATCAGCCGAGTGGTTCTTGTGGGAGAACAACTCCATTTGGCTCACTAACTTCACACACTATCAGGCTTCCAAGCAGCTCTCAAGGAAACTCAGTTTTCACACTCTATGCTTAGTGCCCTTTGAGTGCCTAGGACTGAAATGAAGCTTGGTGAGCATCCCACACAAACGAATGCTCCACATGCGGGTTTCACATGCCACCAACTCCACATTCACAGGCAACTTCAGCGCCACAGCCGTTTTCAGATAGCCCTCAATGCAAAGTCTCTAGACGCAAATATTGGTGTGAGAGCTAATTCAATCAAGGAAACACTGCATGTTGGTGAAGTGCATATTGAAGAAGGATCAGCCGAGTGGTTCTTGTGGGAGAACAACTCCATTTGGCTCACTAACTTCACACACCATCAGGCTTCAGAGGAGCTCTCAAGAAAACTCAGTTTTCACACTCTATGCTTAGTGCCCTTTGAGTGCATTATCTAGGAATGAACCTGGTGAGCATCCCACACAAACGAATGCTCCACATGCGGGTTTCACATGCCACCAACTCCACATCCTCAGGCAACTTCAGCGCCACAGCCGTTTTCAGATAGCCCTCAATGCAAAGTCTCTAGACGCAAATATTGGTCTGAGAGCTAATTCAATCAAGGAAACACTGCATGTTGGTGAAGGGCATATTGAAGAAGGATCAGCCGAGTGGATGTTGTGGGAGAACAACTCCATTTGGCTCACTAACTTCACACACCATCAGGCTTCCAAGCAGCTCTCACGGAATCTCAATTTTCACACTCTATGCTTAGTGCCCTTTGAGTGCATTATCTAGAAATGAAGCTTGGTGAGCATCCCACACAAACGAATGCTCCACATGCGGGTTTCACATGCCACCAACTCCACATTCTCAGGCAACTTCAGCGCCACAGCCGTTTTCAGATAGCCCTCAATGCAGAGGTTCTAGACGCAATTATTGGTGTGAGAGCTAATTCAATCAAGGAAACACAGCCTGTTAGTGAAGGGCATATTGAAGAAGGATCAGCCGAGTGGTTCTTGTGGGAGAACAACTCCATTTGGCTCACTAACTTCACACACCATTAGGCTTTCAAGCAGCTCTCAAGGAAACTCAGTTTTCACACTCTATGCTTAGTGCCCTTTGAGTGCCTAGGACTGAAATGAAGCTTGGTGAGCATCCCACACAAACGAATGCTCCACATGCGGGTTTCACATACCACCAACGCCACATCCTCAGGCAACTTCAGCCCCACAGCCGTTTTCAGATAGCCCTCAATGCAAAGGCTCTAGACGCAAATATTGGTGTGAGAGCTAATTCAACCAAGGAAACACTGCATGTTGGTGAAGGGCATATTGAAGAAGGATCAGCCGAGTGGTTCTTGTGGGAGAACAACTCCATTTGGCTCACTAACTTCACACACCATCAGGCTTCCAAGCAGCTCTCACGGAATCTCAGTTTTCACACTCTATGCTTAGTGCCCGTTGAGTGCCTAGGACTGAAATGAAGCTTGGTAAAGCATCCCACACAAAGGAATGCTCAACATGCGGGTTTCACATGCCACCAACTCCACATTCTCAGGCAACTTCAGCGCCACGGCCGTTTTCAGATAGCCCTCAATGCAGAGGTTCTAGACGCAAATATTGGTGTGAGAGCTAATTCAATCAAGGAAACACTGCATGTTAGTGAAGGGCATATTGAAGAAGGATCAGCCGAGTGGTTCTTGTGGGAGAACAACTCCATTTGGCTCACTAACTTCACACACCATTAGGCTTCCAAGCAGCTCTCAAGGAAACTCAGTTTTCATACTCTATGCTTAGTGCCCTTTGAGTGCCTAGGACTGAAATGAAGCTTGGTGAGCATCCCACACAAACGAATGCTCCACATGCGGGTTTCACATACCACCAACGCCACATCCTCAGGCAACTTCAGCGCCACAGCCGTTTTCAGATAGCCCTCAATGCAAAGGCTCTAGACGCAAATATTGGTGTGAGAGCTAATTCAACCAAGGAAACACTGCATGTTGGTGAAGGGCATATTGAAGAAGGATCAGCCGAGTGGATGTTGTGGGAGAACAACTCCATTTGGCTCACTAACTTCACACACCATCAGGCTTCCAAGCAGCTCTCACGGAATCTCAGATTTCACACTCTATGCTTAGTGCCCGTTGAGTGCCTAGGACTGAAATGAAGCTTGGTAAGCATCCCACACAAACGAATGCTCCACATGCGGGTTTCACATGCCACCAACTCCACATTCACAGGCAACTTCAGCGCCACAGCCGTTTTCAGATAGCCCTCAATGCAAAGGCTCTAGACGCAAATGTTGGTGTGAGAGCTAATTCAATCAAGGAAACACTGCATGTTGGTGAAGGGCATATTGAAGAAGGATCAGCCGAGTGGTTCTTGTGGGAGAACAACTCCATTTGGCTCACTAACTTCACACACCATCAGGCTTCCAAGCAGCTCTCACGGAATCTCAGTTTTCACACTCTATGCTTAGTGCCGTTTGAGTGCCTAGGACTGAAATGAAGCTTGGTGAGCATCCCACACAAACGAATGCTCCACATGCGGGTTTCACATACCACCAACGCCACATCCTCAGGCAACTTCAGCGCCACAGCCGTTTTCAGATAGCCCTCAATGCAAAGGCTCTAGACGCAAATATTGGTGTGAGAGCTAATTCAATCAAGGAAACACTGCATGTTGGTGAAGGGCATATTGAAGAAGGATCAGCCGAGTGGTTCTTGTGGGAGAACAACTCCATTTGGCTCACTAACTTCACACACCATCAGGCTTCAGAGGAGCTCTCAAGAAAACTCAGTTTTCACACTCTATGCTTAGTGCCCTTTGAGTGCATTATCTAGGAATGAACCTGGTGAGCATCCCACACAAACGAATGCTCCACATGTGGGTTTCACATGCCACCAACTCCACATCCTCAGGCAACTTCAGCGCCACAGCCGTTTTCAGATAGCCCTCAATGCAAAGTCTCTAGACGCAAATATTGGTCTGAGAGCTAATTCAATCAAGGAAACACTGCATGTTGGTGAAGGGCATATTGAAGAAGGATCAGCCGAGTGGATGTTGTGGGAGAACAACTCCATTTGGCTCACTAACTTCACACACCATCAGGCTTCCAAGCAGCTCTCACGGAATCTCAATTTTCACACTCTATGCTTAGTGCCCTTTGAGTGCATTATCTAGAAATGAAGCTTGGTGAGCATCCCACACAAACGAATGCTCCACATGCGGGTTTCACATGCCACCAACTCCACATTCTCAGGCAACTTCAGCGCCACAGCCGTTTTCAGATAGCCCTCAATGCAGAGGTTCTAGACGCAATTATTGGTGTGAGAGCTAATTCAATCAAGGAAACACAGCCTGTTAGTGAAGGGCATATTGAAGAAGGATCAGCCGAGTGGTTCTTGTGGGAGAACAACTCCATTTGGCTCACTAACTTCACACACCATTAGGCTTTCAAGCAGCTCTCAAGGAAACTCAGTTTTCACACTCTATGCTTAGTGCCCTTTGAGTGCCTAGGACTGAAATGAAGCTTGGTGAGCATCCCACACAAACGAATGCTCCACATGCGGGTTTCACATACCACCAACGCCACATCCTCAGGCAACTTCAGCCCCACAGCCGTTTTCAGATAGCCCTCAATGCAAAGGCTCTAGACGCAAATATTGGTGTGAGAGCTAATTCAACCAAGGAAACACTGCATGTTGGTGAAGGGCATATTGAAGAAGGATCAGCCGAGTGGTTCTTGTGGGAGAACAACTCCATTTGGCTCACTAACTTCACACACCATCAGGCTTCCAAGCAGCTCTCACGGAATCTCAGTTTTCACACTCTATGCTTAGTGCCCGTTGAGTGCCTAGGACTGAAATGAAGCTTGGTAAAGCATCCCACACAAAGGAATGCTCAACATGCGGGTTTCACATGCCACCAACTCCACATTCTCAGGCAACTTCAGCGCCACGGCCGTTTTCAGATAGCCCTCAATGCAGAGGTTCTAGACGCAAATATTGGTGTGAGAGCTAATTCAATCAAGGAAACACTGCATGTTGGTGAAGGGCATATTGAAGAAGGATCAGCCGAGTGGTTCTTGTGGGAGAACAACTCCATTTGGCTCACTAACTTCACACACCATTAGGCTTCCAAGCAGCTCTCAAGGAAACTCAGTTTTCATACTCTATGCTTAGTGCCCTTTGAGTGCCTAGGACTGAAATGAAGCTTGGTGAGCATCCCACACAAACGAATGCTCCACATGCGGGTTTCACATACCACCAACGCCACATCCTCAGGCAACTTCAGCGCCACAGCCGTTTTCAGATAGCCCTCAATGCAAAGGCTCTAGACGCAAATATTGGTGTGAGAGCTAATTCAACCAAGGAAACACTGCATGTTGGTGAAGGGCATATTGAAGAAGGATCAGCCGAGTGGTTCTTGTGGGAGAACAACTCCATTTGGCTCACTAACTTCACACACCATCAGGCTTCCAAGCAGCTCTCACGGAATCTCAGATTTCACACTCTATGCTTAGTGCCCGTTGAGTGCCTAGGACTGAAATGAAGCTTGGTAAGCATCCCACACAAACGAATGCTCCACATGCGGGTTTCACATGCCACCAACTCCACATTCACAGGCAACTTCAGCGCCACAGCCGTTTTCAGATAGCCCTCAATGCAAAGGCTCTAGACGCAAATGTTGGTGTGAGAGCTAATTCAATCAAGGAAACACTGCATGTTGGTGAAGGGCATATTGAAGAAGGATCAGCCGAGTGGTTCTTGTGGGAGAACAACTCCATTTGGCTCACTAACTTCACACACCATCAGGCTTCCAAGCAGCTCTCAAGGAAACTCAGTTTTCACACTCTATGCTTAGTGCCCTTTGAGTGCCTAGGACTGAAATGAAGCTTGGTGAGCATCCCACACAAACGAATGCTCCACATGCGGGTTTCACATACCACCAACGCCACATCCTCAGGCAACTTCAGCGCCACAGCCGTTTTCAGATAGCCCTCAATGCAAAGGCTCTAGACGCAAATATTGGTGTGAGAGCTAATTCAATCAAGGAAACACTGCATGTTGGTGAAGGGCATATTGAAGAAGGATCAGCCGAGTGGTTCTTGTGGGAGAACAACTCCATTTGGCTCACTAACTTCACACACTATCAGGCTTCCAAGCAGCTCTCAAGGAAACTCAGTTTTCACACTCTATGCTTAGTGCCCTTTGAGTGCCTAGGACTGAAATGAAGCTTGGTGAGCATCCCACACAAACCAATGCTCCACATGCGGGTTTCACATGCCACCAACTCCACATTCACAGGCAACTTCAGCGCCACAGCCGTTTTCAGATAGCCCTCAATGCAAAGGCTCTAGACGCAAATATTGGTGTGAGAGCTAATTCAATCAAGGAAACACTGCATGTTGGTGAAGGGCATATTGAAGAAGGATCAGTCGAGTGGTTCTTGTGGGAGAACAACTCCATTTGGCTCACTAACTTCACACACCATCAGGCTTCCAAGCAGCTCTCAAGAAAACTCAGTTTTCACACTCTATGCTTAGTGCCCTTTGAGTGCCTAGGACTGAAATGAAGCTTGGTGAGCATCCCACACAAACGAATGCTCCACATGCGGGTTTCACATACCACCAACGCCACATCCTCAGGCAACTTCAGCGCCACAGCCGTTTTCAGATAGCCCTCAATGCAAAGGCTCTAGACGCAAATATTGGTGTGAGAGCTAATTCAACCAAGGAAACACTGCATGTTGGTGAAGGGCATATTGAAGAAGGATCAGCCGAGTGGTTCTTGTGGGAGAACAACTCCATTTGGCTCACTAACTTCACACACTATCAGGCTTCCAAGCAGCTCTCAAGGAAACTCAGTTTTCACACTCTATGCTTAGTGCCCTTTGAGTGCCTAGGACTGAAATGAAGCTTGGTGAGCATCCCACACAAACGAATGCTCCACATGCGGGTTTCACATGCCACCAACTCCACATTCACAGGCAACTTCAGCCCCACAGCCGTTTTCAGATAGCCCTCAATGCAAAGGCTCTAGACGCAAATGTTGGTGTGAGAGCTAATTCAATCAAGGAAACACTGCATGTTGGTGAAGGGCATATTGAAGAAGGATCAGCCGAGTGGATGTTGTGGGAGAACAACTCCATTTGGCTCACTAACTTCACACACCATCAGGCTTCCAAGCAGCTCTCACGGAATCTCAGTTTTCACACTCTATGCTTAGTGCTCTTTGAGTGCCTAGGACTGAAATGAAGCTTGGTGAGCATCCCACACAAACGAATGCTCCACATGCGGGTTTCACATGCCACCAACTCCACATTCTCAGGCAACTTCAGCGCCACAGCCGTTTTCAGATAGCCCTCAATGCAGAGGTTCTAGACGCAAATATTGATGTGAGAGCTAATTCAATCAAGGAAACACAGCCTGTTAGTGAAGGGCATATTGAAGAAGGATCAGCCGATTGGTTCTTGTGGGAGAACAACTCCATTTGGCTCACTAACTTCACACCCCATTATGCTTCCAAGCAGCTCTCAAGGAAACTCAGTTTTCACACTCTATGCTTAGTGCCCTTTGAGTGCCTAGGACTGAAATGAAGCTTGTTGAGCATCCCACACAAACGAATGCTCCACATGCGGGTTTCACATACCACCAACGCCACATCCTCTGGCAACTTCAGCGCCACAGCCGTTTTCAGATAGCCCTCAATGCAAAGGCTCTAGACGCAAATATTGGTGTGAGAGCTAATTCAACCAAGGAAACACTGCATGTTGGTGAAGGGCATATTGAAGAAGGATCAGCCGAGTGGTTCTTGTGGGAGAACAACTCCATTTGGCTCAGTAACTTCACACACCATCAGGCTTCCAAGCAGCTCTCAAGGAATCTCAGTTTTCACACTCTATGCTTAGTGCCCTTTGAGTGCATTATCTAGGAATGAACCTCGTAGAGCATCCCACACAAACGAATGCTCCACATGCGGGTTTCACATGCCACCAACTCCACATTCTCAGGCAACTTCAGTGCCACAGCCGTTTTCAGATAGCCCTCAATGCAAAGGCTCTAGACGCAAATATTGGTGTGAGAGCTAATTCAATCAAGGAAACACTGTATGTTGGTGCAGGGCATATTGAAGAAGGATCAGCCGAGTGGTTCTTGTGGGAGAACAACTCCATTTGGCTCAATAACTTCACACACCATCAGGCTTCCAAGCAGCTCTCAAGGAAACTCAGTTTTCACACTCTATGCTTAGTGCCCTTTGAGTGCCTAGGACTGAAATGAAGCTTGGTAGAGCATCCCACACAAACGAATGCTCCACATGCGGGTTTCACATGCCACCAACTTCACATTCTCAGGCAACTTCAGCGCCACAGCCATTTTCAGATAGCCCTCAATGCAGAGGTTCTAGACGCAAATATTGATGTGAGAGCTAATTCAATCAAGGAAACACAGCCTGTTAGTGAAGGGCATATTGAAGAAGGATCAGCCGAGTGGTTCTTGTGGGAGAACAACTCCATTTGGCTCACTAACTTCACACACCATCAGGCTTCCAGCAGCTCTCAAGGAAACTCAGTTTTCACACTCTATGCTTAGTGCCCTTTGAGTGCATTATCTAGGATTGAACCTGCTAGAGCATCCCACACAAACGAATGCTCCACATGCGGGTTTCACATGCCACCAACTCCACATTCTCAGGCAAATTCAGCGCCACAGCCGTTTTCAGATAGCCCTCAATGCAAAGGCTCTAGACGCAAATATTGGTGTGAGAGCTAATTCAATCAAGGAAACACTGCATGTTGGTGAAGGGCATATTGAAGAAGGATCAGCCGAGTGGTTCTTGTGGGAGAACAACTCCATTTGGCTCACTAACTTCACACACTATCAGGCTTCCAAGCAGCTCTCAAGGAAACTCAGTTTTCACACTCTATGCTTAGTGCCCTTTGAGTGCCTAGGACTGAAATGAAGCTTGGTGAGCATCCCACACAAACGAATGCTCCACATGCGGGTTTCACATGCCACCAACTCCACATTCACAGGCAACTTCAGCGCCACAGCCGTTTTCAGATAGCCCTCAATGCAAAGGCTCTAGACGCAAATGTTGGTGTGAGAGCTAATTCAATCAAGGAAACACTGCATGTTGGTGAAGGGCATATTGAAGAAGGATCAGCCGAGTGGATGTTGTGGGAGAACAACTCCATTTGGCTCACTAACTTCACACACCATTAGGCTTCCAAGCAGCTCTCAAGGAAACTCAGTTTTCACACTCTATGCTTAGTGCCCTTTGAGTGCCTAGGACTGAAATGAAACTTGGTGAGCATCCCACACAAACGAATGCTCCACATGCGGGTTTCACATACCACCAACGCCACATCCTCAGGCAACTTCAGCGCCACAGCCGTTTTCAGATAGCCCTCAATGCAAAGGCTCTAGACGCAAATATTGGTGTGAGAGCTAATTCAAACAAGGAAACACTGCATGTTGGTGAAGGGCATATTGAAGAAGGATCAGCCGAGTGGTTCTTGTGGGAGAACAACTCCATTTGGCTCACTAACTTCACACACCATCAGGCTTCCAAGCAGCTCTCAAGGAATCTCAGTTTTCACACTCTATGCTTAGTGCCCTTTGAGTGCCTAGGACTGAAATGAAGCTTGGTAAAGCATCCCACACAAACGAATGCTCCACATGCGGGTTTCACATGCCACCAACTCCACATTCTCAGGCAACTTCAGCGCCACAGCCGTTTTCAGATAGCCCTCAATGCAGAGGTTCTAGACGCAAATATTGGTGTGAGAGCTAATTCAATCAAGGAAACACAGCCTGTTAGTGAAGGGCATATTGAAGAAGGATCAGCCGAGTGGTTCTTGTGGGAGAACAACTCCATTTGGCTCACTAACTTCACACATCGTTAGGCTTCCAAGCAGCTCTCAAGGAAACTCAGTTTTCACACTCTATGCTTAGTGCCCTTTGAGTGCCTAGGACTGAAATGAAGCTTGGTGAGCATCCCCCACAAACGAATGCTCCACATGCGGGTTTCACATACCACCAACGCCACATCCTCAGGCAACTTCTGCGCCACAGCCATTTTCAGATAGCCCTCAATGCAAAGGCTCTAGACGCAAATATTGGTGTGAGAGCTAATTCAATCAAGGAAACACTGCATGTTGGTGAAGGGCATATTGAAGAAGGATCAGCCGAGTGGTTCTTGTGGGAGAACAACTCCATTTGGCTCACTAACTTCACACACTATCAGGCTTCCAAGCAGCTCTCAAGGAAACTCAGTTTTCACACTCTATGCTTAGTGCCCTTTGAGTGCCTAGGACTGAAATGAAGCTTGGTGAGCATCCCACACAAACGAATGCTCCACATGCGGGTTTCACATGCCACCAACTCCACATTCACAGGCAACTTCAGCGCCACAGCCGTTTTCAGATAGCCCTCAATGCAAAGGCTCTAGACGCAAATATTGGTGTGAGAGCTAATTCAATCAAGGAAACACTGCATGTTGGTGAAGGGCATATTGAAGAAGGATCAGCCGAGTGGTTCTTGTGGGAGAATAACTCCATTTGGCTCACTAACTTCACACACCATCAGGCTTCCAAGCAGCTCTCAAGGAAACTCAGTTTTCACACTCTATGCTTAGTGCCCTTAGAGTGCCTAGGACTGAAAGGAAGCTTGTTGAGCATCCCACACAAACGAATGCTCCACATGCGGGTTTCACATGCCACCAACTCCACATTCTCAGGCAACTTCAGCGCCACAGCCGTTTTCAGATAGCCCTCAATGCTAAGGCTCTAGACGCAAATATTGGTGTGAGAGCTAATTCAATCAAGGAAACACTGCATGTTGGTGAAGGGCATATTGAAGAAGGATCAGCCGAGTGGTTCTTGTGGGAGAACAACTCCATTTGGCTCACTAACTTCACACACCATGAGGCTTCCAAGCAGCTCTCAAGGAATCTCAGTTTTCACACTCTATGCTTAGTGAACTTTGAGTGCCTAGGACTGAAATGAAACTTGGTGAGCATCCCACACAAACGAATGCTCCACATGCGGGTTTCACATGCCACCAACTCCACATTCACAGGCAACTTCAGCGCCTCAGCCGTTTTCAGATAGCCCTCAATGCAAAGGCTCTAGACACAAATGTTGGTGTGAGAGCTAATTCAATCAAGGAAACAATGCATGTTGGTGAAGGGCATATTGAAGAAGGATCAGCCGAGTGGTTCTTGTGCGAGAACAACTCCATTTGGCTCACTAACTTCACACACCATCAGGCTTCCAAGCAGCTCTCAAGGAATCTCAGTTTTCACACTCTATGCTTAGTGCCCTTTGAGTGCCTAGGACTGAAATGAAGCTTGGTGAGCATCCCACACAAACGAATGCTCCACATGCGGGTTTCACATGCCACCAACTTCACATTCTCAGGCAACTTCAGCGCCACAGCCGTTTTCAGATAGCCCTCAATGCAGAGGTTCTAGACGCAAATATTGATGTGAGAGCTAATTCAATCAAGGAAACACAGCCTGTTAGTGAAGGGCATATTGAAGAAGGATCAGCCGAGTGGTTCTTGTGGGAGAACAACTCCATTTGGCTCACTAACTTCACACACCATCAGGCTTCCAAGCATCTCTTAAGGAAACTCAGTTTTCACCCTCTATGCTTAGTGCCTTTTGAGTGCATTATCTAGGATTGAACCTGCTAGAGCATCCCACACAAACGAATGCTCCACATGCGGGTTTCACATGCCACCAACTCCACATTCTCAGGCAACTTCAGCGCCACAGCCATTTTCAGATAGCCCTCAATGCAAAGGCTCTAGACGCAAATATTGGTGTGAGAGCTAATTCAATCAAGGAAACACTGCATGTTGGTGAAGGGCATATTGAAGAAGGATCAGCCGAGTGGTTCTTGTGGGAGAACAACTCCATTTGGCTCACTAACTTCACACACCATCAGGCTTCCAAGCAGCTCTCAAGGAAACTCAGTTTTCACACTCTATGCTTAGTGCCCTTTGAGTGCCTAGGACTGAAATGAAGCTTGGTGAGCATCCCCCACAAACGAATGCTCCACATGCGGGTTTCACATACCACCAACGCCACATCCTCAGGCAACTTCAGCGCCACAGCCGTTTTCAGATAGCCCTCAATGCAAAGGCTCTAGACGCAAATATTGGTGTGAGAGCTAATTCAATCAAGGAAACACTGCATGTTGGTGAAGGGCATATTGAAGAAGGATCAGCCGAGTGGTTCTTGTGGGAGAACAACTCCATTTGGCTCACTAACTTCACACACTATCAGGCTTCCAAGCAGCTCTCAAGAAAACTCAGTTTTCACACTCTATGCTTAGTGCCCTTTGAGTGCCTAGGACTGAAATGAAGCTTGGTGAGCATCCCACACAAACGAATGCTCCACATGCGGGTTTCACATGCCACCAACTCCACATTCACAGGCAACTTCAGCGCCACAGCCGTTTTCAGATAGCCCTCAATGCAAAGGCTCTAGACGCAAATATTGGTGTGAGAGCTAATTCAATCAAGGAAACACTGCATGTTGGTGAAGGGCATATTGAAGAAGGATCAGCCGAGTGGTTCTTGTGGGAGAACAACTCCATTTGGCTCACTAACTTCACACACCATCAGGCTTCCAAGCATCTCTTAAGGAAACTCAGTTTTCACACTCTATGCTTAGTGCCTTTTGAGTGCATTATCTAGGATTGAACCTGCTAGAGCATCCCACACAAACGAATGCTCCACATGCGGGTTTCACATGCCACCAACTCCACATTCTCAGGCAACTTCAGCGCCACAGCCGTTTTCAGATAGCCCTCAATGCAAAGTCTCTAGACGCAAATATTGGTGTGAGAGCTAATTCAATCAAGGAAACACTGCATGTTGGTGAAGGGCATATTGAAGAAGGATCAGCCGAGTGGTTCTTGTGGGAGAACAACTCCATTTGGCTCACTAACTTCACACACCATCAGGCTTCCAAGCAGCTCTCAAGGAAACTCAGTTTTCACACTCTATGCTTAGTGCCCTTTGAGTGCCTAGGACTGAAATGAAGCTTGGTGAGCATCCCACACAAACGAATGCTCCACATGCGGGTTTCACATGCCACCAATTCCACATTCACAGGCAACTTGAGCGCCACAGCCGTTTTCAGATAGCCCTCACTGCAAAGGCTCTAGATGCAAATATTGGTGTGAGAGCTAATTCAATCAAGGAAACACTGCATGTTGGTGAAGGGCATATTGAAGAAGGATCAGCCGAGTGGTTCTTGTGGGAGAACAACTCCATTTGGCTCACTAACTTCACACACCATCAGGCTTCCAAGCAGCTCTCAAGGAATCTCAGTTTTCACACTCTATGCTTAGTGCCCTTTGAGTGCCTAGGACTGAAATGAAACTTGGTAGAGCATCCCACACAAACGAATGCTCCACATGCGGGTTTCACATGCCACCAACTCCACATTCTCAGGCAACTTCAGCGCCACAGCCGTTTTCAGATAGCCCTCAATGCAAAGGTTCTAGACGCAAATATTGGTGTGAGAGCTAATTCAATCAAGGAAACACTGCATGTTGGTGCAGGGCATATTGAAGAAGGATCAGCCGAGTGGTTCTTGTGGGAGAACAACTCCATTTGGCTCACTAACTTCACACACCATCAGGCTTCCAAGCAGCTCTCAAGGAAACTCAGTTTTCACACTCTATGCTTAGTGCCCTTTGAGTGCCTAGGACTGAAATGAAGCTTTTTGAGCATCCCACACAAACGAATGCTCCACATGCGGGTTTCACATGCCACCAACTCCACATTCTCAGGCAACTTCAGCGCCACAGCCGTTTTCAGATAGCCCTCAATGCAAAGGCTCTAGACGCAAATGTTGGTGTGAGAGCTAATTCAATCAAGGAAACACTGCATGTTGGTGAAGGGCATATTGAAGAAGGATCAGCCAAGTGGTTCTTGTGGGAGAACAACTCCATTTGGCTCACTAACTTCACACACCATCAGGCTTCCAAGCAGCTCTCAAGGAAACTCAGTTTTCACACTCTATGCTTAGTGCCCTTTGAGTGCCTAGGACTGAAATGAAACTTGGTAGAGCATCCGACACAAACGAATGCTCCACATGCGGGTTTCACATGCCACCAATTCCACACTCACAGGCAACTTGAGCGCCACAGCCGTTTTCAGATAGCCCTCAATGCAAAGGCTCTACACGCAAATGTTGGTGTGAGAGCTAATTCAATCAAGGAAAGAGTGCATGTTGGTGAAGGGCATATTGAAGAAGGATCAGCCGAGTGGTTCTTGTGCGAGAACAACTCCATTTGGCTCACTAACTTCACACACCATCAGGCTTCCAAGCAGCTCTCAAGGAATCTCAGTTTTCACACTCTATGCTTAGTGCCCTTTGAGTGCCTAGGACTGAAATGAAACTTGTAGAGCATCCCAACAACGAATGCTCCACATGTGGGTTCACATGCCACCACTCCACATTATCAGGCAACTTCAGCGCCACAGCCGTTTTCAGATAGCCCTCAATGCAAAGGTTCTAGACGCAAATATTGTGTGAGAGCTAATTCAATCAAGGAAACACAGCCTGTTAGTGAAGGCATATTGAAGAAGGATCAGCCGAGTGGTTCTTGTGGGAGAACAACTCCTTTGGCTCACTAACTTCACACACCATCAGGCTTCCAAGCAGCTCTCAAGGAAACTCAGTTTTCACACTCTATGCTTAGTGCCCTTTGAGTGCCTAGGACTGAAATTAATCTTGGTGAGCATCCCACACAACGAATGCTCCACATGCGGGTTTCACATGCCACCAACTCCACATTCACAGCAACTTGAGCGCCACAGCCGTTTTCGGATAGCCCTCAATGCAAAGGCTCTAGACGCAAATATTGGTGTGAGAGCTAATTCAATCAAGGAAACACAGCATGTTGGTGAAGGGCATATTGAAGAAGGATCAACCGAGTGGTTCTTGTGGGAGAACAACTAAATTCGGCCTCACTAACTTCACACACCATCAGGCTTCCAAGCAGCTCTCAAGGAAACTCAGTTTCCACACTCTATGCTTAGTGCCCTTTGAGTGCATTATCTAGAAATGAACCTGGTAGAGCATTGCACACAAACGAATGCTCCACATGAGGGTTTCATATGCCACCAACTCCACACTCACAAGCAACTTCAGCGCCACAGCCGTTTTCAGATAGCCCTCAATGCAAGGCTCTAGACGCAAATATTGGTGTGAGAGCTAATTCAATCAAGGAAACACTGCCTGTTGGTGAAGGCATATTGAAGAAGGATCAGCCGAGTGGTTCTTGTGGAGAACAACTCCATTTGGCTCAATAACTTCACACACCATCAGGCTTCCAAGCAGCTCTCAAGGAAACTCAGTTTTCACACTCTATGCTTAGTGCCCTTTGAGTGCCTAGGACTGAAATGAGCTTGGTAGAGCATCCCACACAAACGATGCTCCACATGCGGGTTTCACATGCCACCAACTCCACATTCTCAAGCAACTTCAGTGCCACAGCCGTTTTCAGATAGCCCTCAATGCAAAGGCTCTAGACGCAAAGATTGGTGTGAGAGCTAATTCAATCAAGGAAACACTGCATGTTGGTGAAGGGCATATTGAAGAAGGATCAGCCGAGTGGTTCTTGTGGGAGAACAACTCCATTTGGCTCACTAACTTCACACACCATTAGGGCTTCCAAGCAGCTCTCAAGGAAACTCAGTTTTCACACTCTATGCTTAGGGCCCTTTGAGTGCATTATCTAGGAATGAACCTGGTAGAGCATCCCACACAAACGAATGCTCCACATGCGGGTTTCACATGCCACCAACTCCACATTCTCACGCAACTTCAGCGCCACAGCCGTTTTCAGATAGCCCTCAATGCAAAGGCTCTAGACGCAAAGATGGTGTGAGAGCTAATTCAATCAAGGAAACACTGCATGTGGTGAAGGGCATATTGAAGAAGGATCAGCCGAGTGGTTCTTGTGAGAGAATAACTCCATTTGGCTCACTAACTTCACACACCATCAGGCTTCCAAGCAGCTCTCAAGGAAACTCAGTTTTCACACTCTATGCTTAGTGCTCTTTGAGAGCCTAGGACTGACATGAAGCTTGGTGAGCATCCCACACAAACGAATGCTCCACATGCGGGATTCACATGCCAACAACTCCACATTCTCAGGCAACTTCAGTACCACAGCCGTTTTCAGATAGCCCTCAATGCAAAGCTCTAGACGCAAATATTGGTGTGAGAGCTAATTCAATCAAGGAAACACTGCATGTTGGTGAAGGGCATATTGAAGAAGGATCAGCCGAAGTGGTTCTTGTGGGAGAATAACTCCATTTGGCTCACTAACTTCACACACCATTAGGCTTCCAAGCAGCTCTCAAGGAAACTCAGTTTTCACACTCTATGCTTAGTGCTCTTTGAGAGCCTAGGACTGACATAAAGCTTGGTGAGCATCCCACACAAACGAATGCTCCACATGCGGGATTCACATGCCACCAACTCACATTCTCAGGCAACTTCAGTACCACAGCCGTTTTCAGATAGCCCTCAATGCAAAGGCTCTAGATGCAAATATTGGTGTGAGAGCTAATTCAATCAAGGAAACACTGCATGTTGGTGAAGGGCATATTGAAGAAGGATCAGCCGAGTGGTTTCTTGTGGGAGAACAACTCCATTTGGCTCACTAACTTCACACACCATCAGGCTTCCAAGCAGCTCTCAAGGGAAACTCAGTTTTCACACTCTATGCTTAGTGCCCTTTGAGTGCATTATCTAGGAATGAACCTCGTAGAGCATCCACACAAACGAATGCTCCACATGCGGGTTTCACATGCCACCAACTCCACATTCTCAGGCAACTTCAGCGCCACAGCCGTTTTCAGATAGCCCTCAATGCAAAGGCTCTAGACGCAAATATTGGTGTGAGAGCTAATTCAATCAAGGAAACACTGCATGTTGGTGAAGGGCATATTGAAGAAGGATCAGCCGAGTGGTTCTTGTGGGAGAATAACTCCATTTGGCTCACTAACTTCACACAACATCAGGCTTCCAAGCAGCTCTCAAGAAAACTCAGTTCTCACACTCTATGCTTAGTGCCCTTTGAGTGCCTTATCTATGAATGAACCTGGTAGAGCATCCCACACAAACGAATGCTCACATGCGGGTTTCACATGCCACCAACTCCACATTCGCAGGCAACTTCAGCGCCACAGCCGTTTTCATATAGGCCTCAATGAAAAGGCTCTAGACGCAAATATTGGTGTGAGAGCTATTCAATCAAGGAAACACTGCATGTTGGTGAAGGGCATATTGAAGAAGGATCAGCCGAGTGGTTCTTGTAGGAGAACAACTCCATTTGGCTCACTAACTTCACACACCATCAGGCTTCACACACCATCAGGCTTCCAAGCAGCTCTCAAGGAAACTCAGTTTTCACACTCTATGCTTAGTGCCCTTTGAGTGCCTAGGACTGAAATGAAGCTAGGTGAGCATCCCACACAAACGAATGCTCCACATGCGGGTTTCACATGCCACCATCTCCACTTTCTCAGGCAACTTCAGCACCACAGCCGTTTTCACATAGCCCTCAATGCAAAGGCTCTAGACGCAAATATTGGTGTGAGAGCTAATTCAATCAAGGAAACACTGCATGTTGGTGAAGGGCATATTGAAGAAGGATCAGCCGAGTGGTTCTTGAGGGAGAACAACTCCATTTGGCTCACTAACTTCACACACCATCAGGCTTCCAAGCAGCTCTCAAGGAAACTCAGTTTTCACACTCTATGCTTAGTGCCTTTTGATTGCATTATCTAGAAATGAACCTGGTAGAGCATCCCACACAAACGAATGCTCCACATGCGGGATTCACATGCCACCAACTCCACATTCTCAGGCAACTTCAGCGCCACAGCCGTTTTCAGATAGCCCTCAATGCAAAGGCTCTAGACGCAAATATTGGTGTGAGAGCTAATTCAATCAAGGAAACACTGCATGTTGGTGAAGGGCATATTGAAGAAGGATCAGCCGAGTGGTTCTTGTGGGAGAATAACTCCATTTGGCTCACTAACTTCACACACCATCAGGCTTCCAAGCAGCTCTCAAGGAAACTCAGTTTTCACACTCTATGCTTAGTGCTCTTTGAGTGCTTAGGACTGAAATGAAGCTTGGTGAGCATCCCACACAAACGAATGCTCCACATGCGGGATTCACATGCCACCAACTCCACATTCTCAGGCAACTTCAGCGCCACAGCCGTTTTCAGATAGCCCTCAATGCAAAGGCTCTAGACGCAAATATTGGTGTGAGAGCTAATTCAATCAAGGAAACACTGCATGTTGGTGAAGGGCATATTGAAGAAGGATCAGCCGAGTGGTTCTTGTGGGAGAACAACTCCATTTGGCTCACTAACTTCACACACCATCAGGCTTCCAAGCAGCTCTCAAGGAAACTCAGTTTTCACACTCTATGCTTAGTGCCCTTTGATTGCATTATCTAGAAATGAACCTGGTAGAGCATCCCACACAAACGAATCCTCCACATGCGGGTTTCACATGCCACCAACTCCACATTCTCAAGCAACTTCAGCGCCACAGCCGTTTTCAGATAGCCCTCAATGCAAAGGCTCTAGACGCAAATATTGGTGTGAGAGCTAATTCAATCAAGGAAACACTGTATGTTGGTGAAGGGCATATTGAAGAAGGATCAGCCGAGTGGTTGTTGTGGGAGAACAACTCCATTTGGCTTACTAACTTCAAACACCATCAGGCTTCCAAGCAGCTCTCAAGGAAACTCAGTTTTCACACTCTATGCTTAGTGCCCTTTGAGTGCATTATCTAGGAATGAACCTGGTAGAGCATCCCACACAAACGAATGCTCCACATGCGGGTTTCACATGCCACCAACTCCACATTCTCAGGCAACTTCAGCGCCACAGAAGTTTTCAGATAGCCCTCAATGCAAAGGCTCTAGACGCAAATATTGGTGTGAGAGCTAATTCAATCAAGGAAACACTGCATGTTGGTGAAGGGCATATTGAAGAAGGATCAGCCGAGTGGTTCTTGTGGGAGAATAACTCCATTTGGCTCACTAACTTCACACACCATCAGGCTTCCAAGA
>NW_026698461.1:0-59506 GCF_030435755.1 Ochotona princeps
TGAATGAACCTGGTAGAGCATCCCACACAAACGAATGCTCCACATGCGGGTTTCACATGCCACCAACTCGACATTCACAGGCAACTTCAGCGCCACAGCCATTTTCAGATAGCCCGCAATGCAAAGGCTCTAGACACAAATATTGGTGTGAGAGCTACTTCAACCAAGGAAACACTGCATGTTGGTGAAGGGCATATTGAAGAAGGATCAGCCGAGTGGTCCTTGTGGGAGAACAACTCCATTTGGCTCACTAACTTCACACACCATCAGGCTTCCAAGCAGCTCTCAAGGAAACTCAGTTTTCACACTCTATGCTTAGTGCCCTTTGTTGAGTGCATTATCTAGGAATGAACCTGGTAGAGCATCCCACACAAACAAATGCTCCACATGCGGTTTTCACATGCCACCAACTCCACATTCACAGGCAATTTCAGCGCCACAGCCGTTTTCAGATAGCCCTCAATGCAAAGGCTCTAGACGCAAATATTGGTGTGAGAGCTAATTCAATCAAGGAAACACTGCATGTTGGTGAAGGGCATATTGAAGAAGGATCAGCCGAGTGGTCCTTGTTGCAGAACAACTCCATTTGGCTCACTAACTTCACACACCATCAGGCTTCCAAGCAGCTCTCAAGGAAACTCAGTTTTCACACTCTATGCTTAGTGCCCTTTGACTGCATTATCTAGGAATGAACCTGGTAGAGCATCCCACACAAACGAATGCTCCACATGCGGGTTTCACATGCCACCAACTCGACATTCTCAGGCAACTTCAGCGCCACAGCCGTTTTCAGATACCCCGCAATGCAAAGGCTCTATTCGCAAATATTGGTGTGAGAGCTACTTCAACCAAGGAAACACTGCATGTTGGTGAAGGGCATATTGAAGAAGGATCAGCCGAGTGGTCCTTGTGGGAGAACAACTCCATTTGGCTCACTAACTTCACACACCATCAGGCTTCCAAGCAGCTCTCAAGGAAACTCAGTTTTCACACTCTATGCTTAGTGCCCTTTGTTGAGTGCATTATCTAGGAATGAACCTGGTAGAGCATCCCACACAAACAAATGCTCCACATGCGGTTTTCACATGCCACCAACTCCACATTCACAGGCAATTTCAGCGCCACAGCCGTTTTCAGATAGCCCTCAATGCAAAGGCTCTAGACGCAAATATTGGTGTGAGAGCTAATTCAATCAAGGAAACACTGCATGTTGGTGAAGGGCATATTGAAGAAGGATCAGCCGAGTGGTTCTTGTGGGAGAACAACTCCATTTGGCTCACTAACTTCACACACCATCAGGCTTCCAAGCAGCTCTCAAGGAAACTCAGTTTTCACACTCTATGCTTAGTGCCCTTTGAGTGCATTATCTAGGAATGAACCTGGTAGAGCATCCCACACAAACGAATGCTCCACATGCGGGTTTCACATGCCACCAACTCCACATTCTCAGGCAACTTCAGCGCCACAGCCGTTTTCAGATAGCCCTCAATGCAAAGGCTCTAGACGCAAATATTGGTGTGAGAGCTAATTCAATCAAGGAAACACTGCATGTTGGTGAAGGGCATATTGAAGAAGGATCAGCCGAGTGGTTCTTGTGGGAGAACAACTCCATTTGGCTCACTAACTTCACACACCATCAGGCTTCCAAGCAGCTCTCAAGGAAACTCAGTTTTCACACTCTATGCTTAGTGCCCTTTGAGTGCATTATCTAGGAATGAACCTGGTAGAGCATCCCACACAAACGAATGCTCCACATGCGGTTTTCACAAACCACCAAGCCACATTCTCAGGCAACTTCAGCGCCACAGCCGTTTTCAGATAGCCCTCAATGCAAAGGCTCTAGACGCAAATATGGTGTGAGAGCTAATTCAATCAAGGAAACACTGCATGTTGGTGAAGGGCATATTGAAGAAGGATCAGCCGAGTGGTTCTTGTGGGAGAACAACTCCATTTGGCTCACTAACTTCACACACCATCAGGCTTCCAAGCAGCTCTCAAGGAAACTCAGTTTTCACACTCTATGCTTAGTGCCCTTTGACTGCATTATCTAGGAATGAACCTGGTAGAGCATCCCACACAAACGAATGCTCCACATGCGGGTTTCACATGCCACCAACTCCACATTCTCAGGCAACTTCAGCACCACAGCCGTTTTCAGATAGCCCTCAATGCAAAGGCTCTAGACGCAAATATTGGTGTGAGAGCTAATTCAATCAAGGAAACACTGCATGTTGGTGAAGGGCATATTGAAAAAGGATCAGCCGAGTGGTTCTTGTGGGAAAACAACTCCATTTGGCTCACTAACTTCACACACCATCAGGCTTCCAAACAGCTCTCAAGGAAACTCAGTTTTCACACTCTATGCTTAGTGCCCTTTGAGTGCATTATCTAGGAATGAACCTGGTAGAGCATCCCACACAAACGAATGCTCCACATGCGGGTTTCACATGCCACCAACTCCACATTCTCAGGCAACTTCAGCGCCACAGCCGTTTTCAGATAGCCCTCAATGCAAAGGCTCTAGACGCAAATATTGGTGTGAGAGCTAATTCAATCAAGGAAACACTGCATGTTGGTGAAGGGCATATTGAAGAAGGATCAGCCGAGTGGTTCTTGTGGGAGAACAACTCCATTTGGCTCACTAACTTCACACACCATCAGGCTTCCAAGCAGCTCTCAAGGAAACTCAGGTTTCACACTCTATGCTTAGTGCCCTTTGAGTGCATTATCTAGGAATGAACCTGGTAGAGCATCCCACACAAACGAATGCTCCACATGCGGGTTTCACATGCCACCAACTCCACATTCTCAGGCAACTTCAGCGCCACAGCCGTTTTCAGATAGCCCTCAATGCAAAGGCTCTAGACGCAAATATTGGTGTGAGAGCTAATTCAATCAAGGAAACACTGCATGTTGGTGAAGGGTATATTGAAGAAGGATCAGCCGAGTGGTTCTTGTGGGAGAACAACTCCATTTGGCTCACTAACTTCACACACCATCAGGCTTCCAAGCAGCTCTCAAGGAAACTCAGTTTTCACACTCTATGCTTAGTGCCCTTTGAGTGCATTATCTAGGAATGAACCTGGTAGAGCATCCCACACAAACGAATGCTCCACATGCGGGTTTCACATGCCACCAACTCCACATTCTCAGGCAATTTCAGCGCCACAACCGCTTTCAGATAGCCCTCAATGCAAAGGCTCTAGACGCAAATATTGGTGTGAGAGCTAATTCAATCAAGGAAACACTGCATGTTGGTGAAGGGCATATTGAAGAAGGATCAGCCGAGTGGTTCTTGTGGGAGAACAACTCCATTTGGCTCACTAACTTCACACACCATCAGGCTTCTAAGCAGCTCTCAAGGAAACTCAGTTTTCACACTCTATGCTTAGTGCCCTTTGAGTGCATTATCTAGGAATGAACCTGGTAGAGCATCCCACACAAACGAATGCTCCACATGCGGGTTTCACATGCCACCAACTCCACATTCACAGGCAACTTCAGCGCCACAGCCGTTTTCAGATAGCCCTCAATGCAAAGGCTCTAGACGCAAATATTGGTGTGAGAGCTAATTCAATCAAGGAAACACTGCATGTTGGTGAAGGGCATAT
This sequence comes from Ochotona princeps, assembly GCF_030435755.1. Classification (NCBI taxonomy): domain Eukaryota; kingdom Metazoa; phylum Chordata; class Mammalia; order Lagomorpha; family Ochotonidae; genus Ochotona; species Ochotona princeps. The sequence goes on from NW_026698461.1 coordinate 3,612, forward strand.
TGAAGAAGGATCAGCCGAGTGGTTCTTGTGGGAGAACAACTCCATTTGGCTCACTAACTTCACACACCATCAGGCTTCCAAGCAGCTCTCAAGGAAACTCAGTTTTCACACTCTATGCTTAGTGCCCTTTGAGTGCATTATCTAGGAATGAACCTGGTAGAGCATCCCACACAAACGAATGCTCCACATGCGGGTTTCACATGCCACCAACTCCACATTCTCAGGCAACTTCAGCGCCACAGCCATTTTCAGATAGCCCTCAATGCAAAGGCTCTATTCGCAAATATTGGTGTGAGAGCTACTTCAACCAAGGAAACACTGCATGTTGGTGAAGGGCATATTGAAGAAGGATCAGCCGAGTGGTCTTGTGGGAGAACAACTCCATTTGGCTCACTAACTTCACACACCATCAGGCTTCCAAGCAGCTCTCAAGGAAACTCAGTTTTCACACTCTATGCTTAGTGCCCTTTGTTGAGTGCATTATCTAGGAATGAACCTGGTAGAGCATCCCACACAAACAAATGCTCCACATGCGGGTTTCACATGCCACCAACTCCACATTCTCAGGCAACTTCAGCGCCACAGCCGTTTTCAGATAGCCCTCAATGCAAACGCTCTAGACACAAATATTGGTGTGAGAGCTAATTCAATCAAGGAAACACTGCATGTTGGTGAAGGGCATATTGAAGAAGGATCAGCCGAGTGGTTCTTGTGGGAGAACAACTCCATTTGGCTCACTAACTTCACACACCATCAGGCTTCCAAGCAGCTCTCAAGGAAACTCAGTTTTCACACTCTATGCTTAGTGCCCTTTGAGTGCATTATCTAGGAATGAACCTGGTAGAGCATCCCACACAAACGAATGCTCCACATGCGGGTTTCACATGCCACCAACTCCACATTCTCAGGCAACTTCAGCGCCACAGCCGTTTTCAGATAGCCCTCAATGCAAAGGCTCTAGACGCAAATATTGGTGTGAGAGCTAATTCAATCAAGGAAACACTGCATGTTGGTGAAGGGCATATTGAAGAAGGATCAGCCGAGTGGTTCTTGTGGGAGAACAACTCCATTTGGCTCACTAACTTCACACACCATCAGGCTTCCAAGCAGCTCTCAAGGAAACTCAGGTTTCACACTCTATGCTTAGTGCCCTTTGAGTGCATTATCTAGGAATGAACCTGGTAGAGCATCCCACACAAACGAATGCTCCACATGCGGGTTTCACATGCCACCAACTCCACATTCTCAGGCAACTTCAGCGCCACAGCCGTTTTCAGATAGCCCTCAATGCAAAGGCTCTAGACGCAAATATTGGTGTGAGAGCTAATTCAATCAAGGAAACACTGCATGTTGGTGAAGGGCATATTGAAGAAGGATCAGCCGAGTGGTTCTTGTGGAGAACAACTCCATTTGGCTCACTAACTTCACACACCATCAGGCTTCCAAGCAGCTCTCAAGGAAACTCAGTTTTCACACTCTATGCTTAGTGCCCTTTGAGTGCATTATCTAGGAATGAACCTGGTAGAGCATCCCACACAAACGAATGCTCCACATGCGCGTTTCACATGCCACCAACTCCACATTCACAGGCAACTTCAGCGCCACAGCCGTTTTCAGATAGCCCTCAATGCAAAGGCTCTAGACACAAATATTGGTGTGAGAGCTAATTCAATCAAGGAAACACTGCATGTTGGTGAAGGGCATATTGAAGAAGGATCAGCCGAATGGTTCTTGTGGGAGAACAACTCCATTTGGCTCACTAACTTCACACACCATCAGGCTTCCAAGCAGCTCTCAAGGAAACTCAGTTTTCACACTCTATGCTTAGTGCCCTTTGAGTGCATTATCTAGGAATGAACCTGGTAGAGCATCCCACACAAACGAATGCTCCACATGCGGGTTTCACATGCCACCAACTCCACATTCACAGGCAACTTCAGCGCCACAGCCGTTTTCAGATAGCCCTCAATGCAAAGGCTCTAGACGCAAATATTGGTGTGAGAGCTAATTCAATCAAGGAAACACTGCATGTTGGTGAAGGGCATATTGAAGAAGGATCAGCCGAGTGGTTCTTGTGGGAGAACAACTCCATTTGGCTCACTAACTTCACACACCATCAGGCTTCCAAGCAGCTCTCAAGGAAACTCAGTTTTCACACTCTATGCTTAGTGCCCTTTGAGTGCATTATCTAGGAATGAACCTGGTAGAGCATCCCACACAAACGAATGCTCCACATGCGGGTTTCACATGCCACCAACTCCACATTCGCAGGCAACTTCAGCGCCACAGCCGTTTTCAGATAGCCCTCAATGCAAAGGCTCTAGACGCAAATATTGGTGTGAGAGCTAATTCAATCAAGGAAACACTGCATGTTGGTGAAGGGCATATTGAAGAAGGATCAGCCGAGTGGTTCTTGTGGGAGAACAACTCCATTTGGCTCACTAACTTCACACACCATCAGGCTTCCAAGCAGCTCTCAAGGAAACTCAGTTTTCACACTCTAGGCTTAGTGCCCTTTGAGTGCATTATCTAGGAATGAACCTGGTAGAGCATCCACACAAACGAATGCTCCACATGCGGGTTTCACATGCCACCAACTCCACATTCGCAGGCAACTTCAGCGCCACAGCCGTTTTCAGATAGCCCTCAATGCAAAGGCTCTAGACACAAATATTGGTGTGAGAGCTAATTCAATCAAGGAAACACTGCATGTTGGTGAAGGGCATATTGAAGAAGGATCAGCCGAGTGGTTCTTGTGGGAGAACAACTCCATTTGGCTCACTAACTTCACACACCATCAGGCTTCCAAGCAGCTCTCAAGGAAACTCAGTTTACACAGTCTATGCTTAGTGCCCTTTGAGTGCATTATCTAGGAATGAACCTGGTAGAGCATCCCACACAAACAAATGCTCCACATGCGGGTTTCACATGCCACCAACTCCACATTCTCAGGCAACTTCAGCGCCACAGCCGTTTTCAGATAGCCCTCAATGCAAAGGCTCTAGACGCAAATATTGGTGTGAGAGCTAATTCAATCAAGGAAACACTGCATGTTGGTGAAGGGCATATTGAAGAAGGATCAGCCGAGTGGTTCTTGTGGGAGAACAACTCCATTTGGCTCACTAACTTCACACACCATCAGGCTTCCAAGCAGCTCTCAAGGAAACTCAGTTTTCACACTCTATGCTTAGTGCCCTTTGAGTGCATTATCTAGGAATGAACCTGGTAGAGCATCCCACACAAACGAATGCTCCACATGCGGGTTTCACATGCCACCAACTCCACATTCACAGGCAACTTCAGCGCCACAGCCATTTTCAGATAGCCCTCAATGCAAAGGCTCTAGACGCAAATATTGGTGTGACAGCTAATTCAATCAAGGAAACACTGCATGTTGGTGAAGGGCATATTGAAGAAGGATCAGCCGAGTGGTTCTTGTGGGAGAACAACTCCATTTGGCTCACTAACTTCACACACCATCAGGCTTCCAAGCAGCTCTCAAGGAAACTCAGTTTTCACACTCTAGGCTTAGTGCCCTTTGAGTGCATTATCTAGGAATGAACCTGGTAGAGCATCCACACAAACAAATGCTCCACATGCGGGTTTCACATGCCACCAACTCCACATTCTCAGGCAACTTCAGCGCCACAGCCGTTTTCAGATAGCCCTCAATGCAAAGGCTCTAGACGCAAATATTGGTGTGAGAGCTAATTCAATCAAGGAAACACTGCATGTTGGTGAAGGGCATATTGAAGAAGGATCAGCCGAGTGGTTCTTGTGGGAGAACAACTCCATTTGGCTCACTAACTTCACACACCATCAGGCTTCCAAGCAGCTCTCAAGGAAACTCAGTTTTCACACTCTATGCTTAGTGCCCTTTGAGTGCATTATCTAGGAATGAACCTGGTAGAGCATCCCACACAAACGAATGCTCCACATGCGGGTTTCACATGCCACCAACTCCACATTCTCAGGCAACTTCAGCGCCACAGCCGTTTTCAGATAGCCCTCAATGCAAAGGCTCTAGACGCAAATATTGGTGTGAGAGCTAATTCAATCAAGGAAACACTGCATGTTGGTGAAGGGCATATTGAAGAAGGATCAGCCGAGTGGTTCTTGTGGGAGAACAACTCCATTTGGCTCACTAACTTCACACACCATCAGGCTTCCAAGCAGCTCTCAAGGAAACTCAGTTTTCACACTCTAGGCTTAGTGCCCTTTGAGTGCATTATCTAGGAATGAACCTGGTAGAGCATCCACACAAACAAATGCTCCACATGCGGGTTTCACATGCCACCAACTCCACATTCTCAGGCAACTTCAGCGCCACAGCCGTTTTCAGATAGCCCTCAATGCAAAGGCTCTAGACGCAAATATTGGTGTGAGAGCTAATTCAATCAAGGAAACACTGCATGTTGGTGAAGGGCATATTGAAGAAGGATCAGCCGAGTGGTTCTTGTGGGAGAACAACTCCATTTGGCTCACTAACTTCACACACCATCAGGCTTCCAAGCAGCTCTCAAGGAAACTCAGTTTTCACACTCTATGCTTAGTGCCCTTTGAGTGCATTATCTAGGAATGAACCTGGTAGAGCATCCCACACAAACGAATGCTCCACATGCGGGTTTCACATGCCACCAACTCCACATTCACAGGCAACTTCAGCGCCACAGCCGTTTTCAGATAGCCCTCAATGCAAAGGCTCTAGACACAAATATTGGTGTGAGAGCTAATTCAATCAAGGAAACACTGCATGTTGGTGAAGGGCATATTGAAGAAGGATCAGCCGAGTGGTTCTTGTGGGAGAACAACTCCATTTGGCTCACTAACTTCACACACCATCAGGCTTCCAAGCAGCTCTCAAGGAAACTCAGTTTTCACACTCTATGCTTAGTGCCCTTTGAGTGCATTATCTAGGAATGAACCTGGTAGAGCATCCCACACAAACGAATGCTCCACATGCGGGTTTCACATGCCACCAACTCCACATTCACAGGCAACTTCAGCGCCACAGCCGTTTTCAGATAGCCCTCAATGCAAAGGCTCTAGACGCAAATATTGGTGTGACAGCTAATTCAACCAAGGAAACACTGCATGTTGGTGAAGGGCATGTTGAAGAAGGATCAGCCGAGTGGTTCTTGTGGGAGAACAACTCCATTTGGCTCACTAACTTCACACACCATCAGGCTTCCAAGCAGCTCTCAAGGAAACTCAGTTTTCACACTCTAGGCTTAGTGCCCTTTGAGTGCATTATCTAGGAATGAACCTGGTAGAGCATCCCACACAAACAAATGCTCCACATGCGGGTTTCACATGCCACCAACTCCACATTCTCAGGCAACTTCAGCGCCACAGCCGTTTTCAGATAGCCCTCAATGCAAAGGCTCTAGACGCAAATATTGGTGTGAGAGCTAATTCAATCAAGGAAACACTGCATGTTGGTGAAGGGCATATTGAAGAAGGATCAGCCGAGTGGTTCTTGTGGGAGAACAACTCCATTTGGCTCACTAACTTCACACACCATCAGGCTTCCAAGCAGCTCTCAAGGAAACTCAGTTTTCACACTCTATGCTTAGTGCCCTTTGAGTGCATTATCTAGGAATGAACCTGGTGGAGCATCCCACACAAACGAATGCTCCACATGCGGGTTTCACATGCCACCAACTCCACATTCACAGGCAACTTCAGCGCCACAGCCGTTTTCAGATAGCCCTCAATGCAAAGGCTCTAGACACAAATATTGGTGTGAGAGCTAATTCAATCAAGGAAACACTGCATGTTGGTGAAGGGCATATTGAAGAAGGATCAGCCGAATGGTTCTTGTGGGAGAACAACTCCATTTGGCTCACTAACTTCACACACCATCAGGCTTCCAAGCAGCTCTCAAGGAAACTCAGTTTTCACACTCTATGCTTAGTGCCCTTTGAGTGCATTATCTAGGAATGAACCTGGTAGAGCATCCCACACAAACGAATGCTCCACATGCGGGTTTCACATGCCACCAACTCCACATTCACAGGCAACTTCAGCGCCACAGCCGTTTTCAGATAGCCCTCAATGCAAAGGCTCTAGACGCAAATATTGGTGTGAGAGCTAATTCAATCAAGGAAACACTGCATGTTGGTGAAGGGCATATTGAAGAAGGATCGGCCGAGTGGTTCTTGTGGGAGAACAACTCCATTTGGCTCAATAACTTCACACACCATCAGGCTTCCAAGCAGCTCTCAAGGAAACTCAGTTTTCACACTCTAGGCTTAGTGCCCTTTGAGTGCATTATCTAGGAATGAACCTGGTAGAGCATCCCACACAAACGAATGCTCCACATGCGGGTTTCACATGCCACCAACTCCACATTCTCAGGCAACTTCAGCGCCACAGCCGTTTTCAGATAGCCCTCAATGCAAAGGCTCTAGACGCAAATATTGGTGTGAGAGCTAATTCAATCAAGGAAACACTGCATGTTGGTGAAGGGCATATTGAAGAAGGATCAGCCGAGTGGTTCTTGTGGGAGAACAACTCCATTTGGCTCACTAACTTCACACACCATCAGGCTTCCAAGCAGCTCTCAAGGAAACTCAGTTTTCACACTCTATGCTTAGTGCCCTTTGAGTGCATTATCTAGGAATGAACCTGGAAGAGCATCCCACACAAACGAATGCTCCACATGCGGGTTTCACATGCCACCAACTCCACATTCGCAGGCAACTTCAGCGCCACAGCCGTTTTCAGATAGCCCTCAATGCAAAGGCTCTAGACGCAAATATTGGTGTGAGAGCTAATTCAATCAAGGAAACACTGCATGTTGGTGAAGGGCATATTGAAGAAGGATCAGCCGAGTGGTTCTTGTGGGAGAACAACTCCATTTGGCTCACTAACTTCACACACCATCAGGCTTCCAAGCAGCTCTCAAGGAAACTCAGTTTTCACACTCTATGCTTAGTGCCCTTTGAGTGCATTATCTAGGAATGAACCTGGTAGAGCATCCCACACAAACGAATGCTCCACATGCGGGTTTCACATGCCACCAACTCCACATTCGCAGGCAATTTCAGCGCCACAGCCGTTTTCAGATAGCCCTCAATGCAAAGGCTCTAGACACAAATATTGGTGTGAGAGCTAATTCAATCAAGGAAACACTGCATGTTGGTGAAGGGCATATTGAAGAAGGATCAGCCGAGTGGTTCTTGTGGGAGAACAACTCCATTTGGCTCACTAACTTCACACACCATCAGGCTTCCAAGCAGCTCTCAAGGAAACTCAGTTTTCACACTCTATGCTTAGTGCCCTTTGAGTGCATTATCTAGGAATGAACCTGGTAGAGCATCCCACACAAACGAATGCTCCACATGCGGGTTTCACATGCCACCAACTCCACATTCTCAGGCAACTTCAGCGCCACAGCCGTTTTCAGATAGCCCTCAATGCAAAGGCTCTAGACACAAATATTGGTGTGAGAGCTAATTCAATCAAGGAAACACTGCATGTTGGTGAAGGGCATATTGAAGAAGGATCGGCCGAGTGGTTCTTGTGGGAGAACAACTCCATTTGGCTCACTAACTTCACACACCATCAGGCTTCTAAGCAGCTGTCAAGGAAACTCAGTTTTCACACTCTATGCTTAGTGCCCTTTGAGTGCATTATCTAGGAATGAACCTGGTAGAGCATCCCACACAAACGAATGCTCCACATGCGGGTTTCACATGCCACCAACTCCACATTCTCAGGCAACTTCAGCGCCACAGCCGTTTTCAGATAGCCCTCAATGCAAAGGCTCTAGACGCAAATATTGGTGTGAGAGCTAATTCAATCAAGGAAACACTGCATGTTGGTGAAGGGCATATTGAAGAAGGATCAGCCGAGTGGTTCTTGTGGGAGAACAACTCCATTTGGCTCACTAACTTCACACACCATCAGGCTTCCAAGCAGCTCTCAAGGAAACTCAGTTTTCACACTCTATGCTTAGTGCCATTTGAATGCATTATCTAGGAATGAACCTGGTAGAGCATCCCACACAAACGAATGCTCCACATGCGGGTTTCACATGCCACCAACTCCGCATTGACAGGCAACTTCAGCGCCACAGCCGTTTTCAGATAGCCCTCAATGCAAAGGCTCTAGACGCAAATATTGGTGTGAGAGCTAATTCAATCAAGGAAACACTGCATGTTGGTGAAGGGCATATTGAAGAAGGATCAGCCGAGTGGTTCTTGTGGGAGAACAACTCCATTTGGCTCACTAACTTCACACACCATCAGGCTTCCAAGCAGCTCTCAAGGAAACTCAGTTTTCACACTCTATGCTTAGTGCCATTTGAGTGCATTATCTAGGAATGAACCTGGGAGAGCATCCCACACAAACGAATGCTCCACATGCGGGTTTCACATGCCACCAACTCCACATTCGCAGGCAACTTCAGCGCCACAGCGGTTTCCAGATAGCCCTCAATGCAAAGGCTCTAGACACAAATATTGGTGTGAGAGCTAATTCAATCAAGGAAACACTGCATGTTGGTGAAGGGCATATTGAAGAAGGATCAGCCGAGTGGTTCTTGTGGGAGAACAACTCCATTTGGCTCACTAACTTCACACACCATCAGGCTTCCAAGCAGCTCTCAAGGAAACTCAGTTTTCACGCTCTATGCTTAGTGCCATTTGAGTGCATTATCTAGGAATGAACCTGGTAGAGCATCCCACACAAACGAATGCTCCACATGCGGGTTTCACATGCCACCAACTCCGCATTGACAGGCAACTTCAGCGCCACAGCCGTTTTCAGATAGCCCTCAATGCAAAGGCTCTAGACGCAAATATTGGTGTGAGAGCTAATTCAATCAAGGAAACACTGCATGTTGGTGAAGGGCATATTGAAGAAGGATCAGCCGAGTGGTTCTTGTGGGAGAACAACTCCATTTGGCTCACTAACTTCACACACCATCAGGCTTCCAAGCAGCTCTCAAGGAAACTCAGTTTTCACACTCTATGCTTAGTGCCCTTTGAGTGCATTATCTAGGAATGAACCTGGGAGAGCATCCCACACAAACGAATGCTCCACATGCGGGTTTCACATGCCACCAACTCCACATTCTCAGGCAACTTCAGCACCACAGCCGTTTCAGATAGCCCTCAATGCAAAGGCTCTAGACGCAAATATTGGTGTGAGAGCTAATTCAATCAAGGAAACACTGCATGTTGGTGAAGGGCATATTGAAGAAGGATCAGCCGAGTGGTTCTTGTGGGAGAACAACTCCATTTGGCTCACTAACTTCACACACCATCAGGTTTCTAAGCAGCTCTCAAGGAAACTCAGTTTTCACACTCTATGCTTAGTGCCTTTTGAGTGCCTAGGACTGAAATGAAGCTGGAAGACCATCCCACACAAACGAATGCTCCACATGCGGGTTTCACATGCCACCAACTCCACATTCTCAGGCAACTTCAGTGCCACAGCCGTTTTCAGATAGCCCTCAATGCAAAGGCTCTAGACGCAAATATTGGTGTGAGAGCTAATTCAATCAAGGAAACACTGCATGTTGGTGAAGGGCATATTGAACAAGAATCAGCCGAGTGGTTCTTGTGGGAGAACAACTCCATTTGGCTCACTAACTTCACACACCATCAGGCTTCCAAGCAGCTCTCAAGGAAACTCAGTTTTCACACTCTATGCTTAGTGCCCTTTGAGTGCATTATCTAGGAATGAACCTGGTAGAGCATCCCACACAAACAAATGCTCCACATGCGGGTTTCACATGCCACCAACTCCACATTCACAGGCAACTTCAGCGCCACAGCCGTTTTCAGATAGCCCTCAATGCAAAGGCTCTAGACGCAAATATTGGTGTGAGAGCTAATTCAATCAAGGAAACACTGCATGTTGGTGAAGGGCATATTGAAGAAGGATCAGCCGAGTGGTTCTTGTGGGAGAACAACTCCATTTGGCTCACTAACTTCACACACCATCAGGCTTCTAAGCAGCTCTCAAGGAAACTCAGTTTTCACACTCTATGCTTAGTGCCTTTTGAGTGCCTAGGACTGAAATGAAGCTGGAAGACCATCCCACACAAACGAATGCTCCACATGCGGGTTTCACATGCCACCAACTCCACATTCTCAGGCAACTTCAGCGCCACAGCCGTTTTCAGATAGCCCTCAATGCAAAGGCTCTAGACGCAAATATTGGTGTGAGAGCTAATTCAATCAAGGAAACACTGCATGTTGGTGAAGGGCATATTGAACAAGAATCAGCCGAGTGGTTCTTGTGGGAGAACAACTCCATTTGGCTCACTAACTTCACACACCATCAGGCTTCCAAGCAGCTCTCAAGGAAACTCAGTTTTCACACTCTATGCTTAGTGCCCTTTGAGTGCCTAGGACTGAAATGAAGCTTGGTGAGCATCCCACACAAACGAATGCTCCACATGCGGTTTTCACATGCCACCAACTCCACATTCACAGGCAATTTCAGCGCCACAGCCGTTTTCAGATAGCCCTCAATGCAAAGGCTCTAGACGCAAATATTGGTGTGAGAGCTAATTCAATCAAGGAAACACTGCATGTTGGTGAAGGGCATATTGAAGAAGGATCAGCCGAGTGGTTCTTGTGGGAGAACAACTCCATTTGGCTCACTAACTTCACACACCATCAGGCTTCCAAGCAGCTCTCAAGGAAACTCAGTTTTCACACTCTATGCTTAGTGTCCTTTGAGTGCCTAGGACTGAAATGAAGCTTGGTGAGCATCCCACACAAACGAATGCTCCACATGCGGTTTTCACATGCCACCAACTCCACATTCACAGGCAATTTCAGCGCCACAGCCGTTTTCAGATAGCCCTCAATGCAAAGGCTCTAGACGCAAATATTGGTGTGAGAGCTAATTCAATCAAGGAAACACTGCATGTTGGTGAAGGGCATATTGAAGAAGGATCAGCCGAGTGGTTCTTGTGGGAGAACAACTCCATTTGGCTCACTAACTGCACACACCATCAGGCTTCCAAGCAGCTCTCAAGGAAATTCAGGTTTCACACTCTATGCTTAGTGCCCTTTGAGTGCATTATCTAGGAATGAACCTGGTAGAGCATCCCACACAAACGAATGCTCCACATGCGGGTTTCACATGCCACCAACTCCACATTCTCAGGCAACTTCAGTGCCACAGCCGTTTTCAGATAGCCCTCAATGCAAAGGCTCTAGACGCAAATATTGGTGTGAGAGCTAATTCAATCAAGGAAACACTGCATGTTGGTGAAGGGCATATTGAACAAGAATCAGCCGAGTGGTTCTTGTGGGAGAACAACTCCATTTGGCTCACTAACTTCACACACCATCAGGCTTCCAAGCAGCTCTCAAGGAAACTCAGTTTTCACACTCTATGCTTAGTGCCCTTTGAGTGCATTATCTAGGAATGAACCTGGTAGAGCATCCCACACAAACAAATGCTCCACATGCGGGTTTCACATGCCACCAACTCCACATTCACAGGCAACTTCAGCGCCACAGCCGTTTTCAGATAGCCCTCAATGCAAAGGCTCTAGACGCAAATATTGGTGTGAGAGCTAATTCAATCAAGGAAACACTGCATGTTGGTGAAGGGCATATTGAAGAAGGATCAGCCGAGTGGTTCTTGTGGGAGAACAACTCCATTTGGCTCACTAACTTCACACACCATCAGGCTTCTAAGCAGCTCTCAAGGAAACTCAGTTTTCACACTCTATGCTTAGTGCCTTTTGAGTGCCTAGGACTGAAATGAAGCTGGAAGACCATCCCACACAAACGAATGCTCCACATGCGGGTTTCACATGCCACCAACTCCACATTCTCAGGCAACTTCAGCGCCACAGCCGTTTTCAGATAGCCCTCAATGCAAAGGCTCTAGACGCAAATATTGGTGTGAGAGCTAATTCAATCAAGGAAACACTGCATGTTGGTGAAGGGCATATTGAACAAGAATCAGCCGAGTGGTTCTTGTGGGAGAACAACTCCATTTGGCTCACTAACTTCACACACCATCAGGCTTCCAAGCAGCTCTCAAGGAAACTCAGTTTTCACACTCTATGCTTAGTGCCCTTTGAGTGCCTAGGACTGAAATGAAGCTTGGTGAGCATCCCACACAAACGAATGCTCCACATGCGGTTTTCACATGCCACCAACTCCACATTCACAGGCAATTTCAGCGCCACAGCCGTTTTCAGATAGCCCTCAATGCAAAGGCTCTAGACGCAAATATTGGTGTGAGAGCTAATTCAATCAAGGAAACACTGCATGTTGGTGAAGGGCATATTGAAGAAGGATCAGCCGAGTGGTTCTTGTGGGAGAACAACTCCATTTGGCTCACTAACTTCACACACCATCAGGCTTCCAAGCAGCTCTCAAGGAAACTCAGTTTTCACACTCTATGCTTAGTGTCCTTTGAGTGCCTAGGACTGAAATGAAGCTTGGTGAGCATCCCACACAAACGAATGCTCCACATGCGGTTTTCACATGCCACCAACTCCACATTCACAGGCAATTTCAGCGCCACAGCCGTTTTCAGATAGCCCTCAATGCAAAGGCTCTAGACGCAAATATTGGTGTGAGAGCTAATTCAATCAAGGAAACACTGCATGTTGGTGAAGGGCATATTGAAGAAGGATCAGCCGAGTGGTTCTTGTGGGAGAACAACTCCATTTGGCTCACTAACTGCACACACCATCAGGCTTCCAAGCAGCTCTCAAGGAAATTCAGGTTTCACACTCTATGCTTAGTGCCCTTTGAGTGCATTATCTAGGAATGAACCTGGTAGAGCATCCCACACAAACGAATGCTCCACATGCGGGTTTCACATGCCACCAACTCCACATTCTCAGGCAACTTCAGCGCCACAGCCGTTTTCAGATAGCCCTCAATGCAAAGGCTCTAGACGCAAATATTGGTGTGAGAGCTAATTCAATCAAGGAAACACTGCATGTTGGTGAAGGGCATATTGAAGAAGGATCAGCCGAGTGGTTCTTGTGGGAGAACAACTCCATTTGGCTCACTAACTTCACACACCATCAGGCTTCCAAGCAGCTCTCAAGGAAACTCAGTTTTCACACTCTATGCTTAGTGCCCTTTGAGTGCATTATCTAGGAATGAACCTGGTAGAGCATCCCACACAAACGAATGCTCCACATGCGAGTTTCACATGCCACCAACTCCACATTCGCAGGCAACTTCAGCGCCACAGCCGCTTTCAGATAGCCCTCAATGCAAAGGCTCTAGACGCAAATATTGGTGTGAGAGCTAATTCAATCAAGGAAACACTGCATGTTGGTGAAGGGCATATTGAAGAAGGATCAGCCGAGTGGTTCTTGTGGGAGAACAACTCCATTTGGCTCACTAACTTCACACACCATCAGGCTTCCAAGCAGCTCTCAAGGAAACTCAGTTTTCACACTCTATGCTTAGTGCCCTTTGAGTGCATTATCTAGGAATGAACCTGGTAGAGCATCCCACACAAACAAATGCTCCACATGCGGGTTTCACATGCCACCAACTCCACATTCACAGGCAACTTCAGCGCCACAGCCGTTTTCAGATAGCCCTCAATGAAAAGGCTCTAGACACAAATATTGGTGTGAGAGCTAATTCAATCAAGGAAACACTGCATGTTGGTGAAGGGCATATTGAAGAAGGATCAGCCGAGTGGTTCTTGTGGGAGAACAACTCCATTTGGCACACTAACTTCACACACCATCAGGCTTCCAAGCAGCTCTCAAGGAAACTCAGTTTTCACACTCTATGCTTAGTGCCCTTTGAGTGCCTAGGACTGAAATGAAGCTTGGTGAGCATGCCACACAAACGAATGCTCCACATGCGGGTTTCACAAGCCACCAACTCCACATTCTCAGGCAACTTCAGCGCCACAGCCGTTTTCAGATAGCCCTCAATGCAAAGGCTCTAGACGCAAATATTGGTGTGAGAGCTAATTCAATCAAGGAAACACTGCATGTTGGTGAAGGGCATATTGAAGAAGGATCAGCCGAGTGGTCCTTGTTGCAGAACAACTCCATTTGGCTCACTAACTTCACACACCATCAGGCTTCCAAGCAGCTCTCAAGGAAACTCAGTTTTCACACTCTATGCTTAGTGCCCTTTGACTGCATTATCTAGGAATGAACCAGGTAGAGCATCCCACACAAACGAATGCTCCACATGCGGGTTTCACATGCCACCAACTCGACATTCACAGGCAACTTCAGCGCCACAGCCATTTTCAGATAGCCCGCAATGCAAAGGCTCTAGACACAAATATTGGTGTGAGAGCTACTTCAACCAAGGAAACACTGCATGTTGGTGAAGGGCATATTGAAGAAGGATCAGCCGAGTGGTCCTTGTGGGAGAACAACTCCATTTGGCTCACTAACTTCACACACCATCAGGCTTCCAAGCAGCTCTCAAGGAAACTCAGTTTTCACACTCTATGCTTAGTGCCCTTTGTTGAGTGCATTATCTAGGAATGAACCTGGTAGAGCATCCCACACAAACAAATGCTCCACATGCGGTTTTCACATGCCACCAACTCCACATTCACAGGCAATTTCAGCGCCACAGCCGTTTTCAGATAGCCCTCAATGCAAAGGCTCTAGACGCAAATATTGGTGTGAGAGCTAATTCAATCAAGGAAACACTGCATGTTGGTGAAGGGCATATTGAAGAAGGATCAGCCGAGTGGTCCTTGTTGCAGAACAACTCCATTTGGCTCACTAACTTCACACACCATCAGGCTTCCAAGCAGCTCTCAAGGAAACTCAGTTTTCACACTCTATGCTTAGTGCCCTTTGACTGCATTATCTAGGAATGAACCTGGTAGAGCATCCCACACAAACGAATGCTCCACATGCGGGTTTCACATGCCACCAACTCGACATTCTCAGGCAACTTCAGCGCCACAGCCGTTTTCAGATACCCCGCAATGCAAAGGCTCTATTCGCAAATATTGGTGTGAGAGCTACTTCAACCAAGGAAACACTGCATGTTGGTGAAGGGCATATTGAAGAAGGATCAGCCGAGTGGTCCTTGTGGGAGAACAACTCCATTTGGCTCACTAACTTCACACACCATCAGGCTTCCAAGCAGCTCTCAAGGAAACTCAGTTTTCACACTCTATGCTTAGTGCCCTTTGTTGAGTGCATTATCTAGGAATGAACCTGGTAGAGCATCCCACACAAACAAATGCTCCACATGCGGTTTTCACATGCCACCAACTCCACATTCACAGGCAATTTCAGCGCCACAGCCGTTTTCAGATAGCCCTCAATGCAAAGGCTCTAGACGCAAATATTGGTGTGAGAGCTAATTCAATCAAGGAAACACTGCATGTTGGTGAAGGGCATATTGAAGAAGGATCAGCCGAGTGGTTCTTGTGGGAGAACAACTCCATTTGGCTCACTAACTTCACACACCATCAGGCTTCCAAGCAGCTCTCAAGGAAACTCAGTTTTCACACTCTATGCTTAGTGCCCTTTGAGTGCATTATCTAGGAATGAACCTGGTAGAGCATCCCACACAAACGAATGCTCCACATGCGGGTTTCACATGCCACCAACTCCACATTCTCAGGCAACTTCAGCGCCACAGCCGTTTTCAGATAGCCCTCAATGCAAAGGCTCTAGACGCAAATATTGGTGTGAGAGCTAATTCAATCAAGGAAACACTGCATGTTGGTGAAGGGCATATTGAAGAAGGATCAGCCGAGTGGTTCTTGTGGGAGAACAACTCCATTTGGCTCACTAACTTCACACACCATCAGGCTTCCAAGCAGCTCTCAAGGAAACTCAGTTTTCACACTCTATGCTTAGTGCCCTTTGAGTGCATTATCTAGGAATGAACCTGGTAGAGCATCCCACACAAACGAATGCTCCACATGCGGTTTTCACAAACCACCAAGCCACATTCTCAGGCAACTTCAGCGCCACAGCCGTTTTCAGATAGCCCTCAATGCAAAGGCTCTAGACGCAAATATGGTGTGAGAGCTAATTCAATCAAGGAAACACTGCATGTTGGTGAAGGGCATATTGAAGAAGGATCAGCCGAGTGGTTCTTGTGGGAGAACAACTCCATTTGGCTCACTAACTTCACACACCATCAGGCTTCCAAGCAGCTCTCAAGGAAACTCAGTTTTCACACTCTATGCTTAGTGCCCTTTGACTGCATTATCTAGGAATGAACCTGGTAGAGCATCCCACACAAACGAATGCTCCACATGCGGGTTTCACATGCCACCAACTCCACATTCTCAGGCAACTTCAGCACCACAGCCGTTTTCAGATAGCCCTCAATGCAAAGGCTCTAGACGCAAATATTGGTGTGAGAGCTAATTCAATCAAGGAAACACTGCATGTTGGTGAAGGGCATATTGAAAAAGGATCAGCCGAGTGGTTCTTGTGGGAAAACAACTCCATTTGGCTCACTAACTTCACACACCATCAGGCTTCCAAACAGCTCTCAAGGAAACTCAGTTTTCACACTCTATGCTTAGTGCCCTTTGAGTGCATTATCTAGGAATGAACCTGGTAGAGCATCCCACACAAACGAATGCTCCACATGCGGGTTTCACATGCCACCAACTCCACATTCTCAGGCAACTTCAGCGCCACAGCCGTTTTCAGATAGCCCTCAATGCAAAGGCTCTAGACGCAAATATTGGTGTGAGAGCTAATTCAATCAAGGAAACACTGCATGTTGGTGAAGGGCATATTGAAGAAGGATCAGCCGAGTGGTTCTTGTGGGAGAACAACTCCATTTGGCTCACTAACTTCACACACCATCAGGCTTCCAAGCAGCTCTCAAGGAAACTCAGGTTTCACACTCTATGCTTAGTGCCCTTTGAGTGCATTATCTAGGAATGAACCTGGTAGAGCATCCCACACAAACGAATGCTCCACATGCGGGTTTCACATGCCACCAACTCCACATTCTCAGGCAACTTCAGCGCCACAGCCGTTTTCAGATAGCCCTCAATGCAAAGGCTCTAGACGCAAATATTGGTGTGAGAGCTAATTCAATCAAGGAAACACTGCATGTTGGTGAAGGGTATATTGAAGAAGGATCAGCCGAGTGGTTCTTGTGGGAGAACAACTCCATTTGGCTCACTAACTTCACACACCATCAGGCTTCCAAGCAGCTCTCAAGGAAACTCAGTTTTCACACTCTATGCTTAGTGCCCTTTGAGTGCATTATCTAGGAATGA
The DNA here is from genome assembly GCF_030435755.1 of Ochotona princeps. Lineage (NCBI taxonomy): Eukaryota > Metazoa > Chordata > Mammalia > Lagomorpha > Ochotonidae > Ochotona > Ochotona princeps. The sequence goes on from NW_026698461.1 coordinate 20,814, forward strand.
ACCTGGTAGAGCATCCCACACAAACGAATGCTCCACATGCGGGTTTCACATGCCACCAACTCCACATTCTCAGGCAATTTCAGCGCCACAACCGCTTTCAGATAGCCCTCAATGCAAAGGCTCTAGACGCAAATATTGGTGTGAGAGCTAATTCAATCAAGGAAACACTGCATGTTGGTGAAGGGCATATTGAAGAAGGATCAGCCGAGTGGTTCTTGTGGGAGAACAACTCCATTTGGCTCACTAACTTCACACACCATCAGGCTTCTAAGCAGCTCTCAAGGAAACTCAGTTTTCACACTCTATGCTTAGTGCCCTTTGAGTGCATTATCTAGGAATGAACCTGGTAGAGCATCCCACACAAACGAATGCTCCACATGCGGGTTTCACATGCCACCAACTCCACATTCACAGGCAACTTCAGCGCCACAGCCGTTTTCAGATAGCCCTCAATGCAAAGGCTCTAGACGCAAATATTGGTGTGAGAGCTAATTCAATCAAGGAAACACTGCATGTTGGTGAAGGGCATATTGAAGAAGGATCAGCCGAGTGGTTCTTGTGGGAGAACAACTCCATTTGGCTCACTAACTTCACACACCATCAGGCTTCCAAGCAGCTCTCAAGGAAACTCAGTTTTCACACTCTATGCTTAGTGCCCTTTGAGTGCATTATCTAGGAATGAACCTGGTAGAGCATCCCACACAAACGAATGCTCCACATGCGGGTTTCACATGCCACCAACTCCACATTCTCAGGCAACTTCAGCGCCACAGCCATTTTCAGATAGCCCTCAATGCAAAGGCTCTATTCGCAAATATTGGTGTGAGAGCTACTTCAACCAAGGAAACACTGCATGTTGGTGAAGGGCATATTGAAGAAGGATCAGCCGAGTGGTCCTTGTGGGAGAACAACTCCATTTGGCTCACTAACTTCACACACCATCAGGCTTCCAAGCAGCTCTCAAGGAAACTCAGTTTTCACACTCTATGCTTAGTGCCCTTTGTTGAGTGCATTATCTAGGAATGAACCTGGTAGAGCATCCCACACAAACAAATGCTCCACATGCGGGTTTCACATGCCACCAACTCCACATTCTCTCAGGCAACTTCAGCGCCACAGCCGTTTTCAGATAGCCCTCAATGCAAACGCTCTAGACACAAATATTGGTGTGAGAGCTAATTCAATCAAGGAAACACTGCATGTTGGTGAAGGGCATATTGAAGAAGGATCAGCCGAGTGGTTCTTGTGGGAGAACAACTCCATTTGGCTCACTAACTTCACACACCATCAGGCTTCCAAGCAGCTCTCAAGGAAACTCAGTTTTCACACTCTATGCTTAGTGCCCTTTGAGTGCATTATCTAGGAATGAACCTGGTAGAGCATCCCACACAAACGAATGCTCCACATGCGGGTTTCACATGCCACCAACTCCACATTCTCAGGCAACTTCAGCGCCACAGCCGTTTTCAGATAGCCCTCAATGCAAAGGCTCTAGACGCAAATATTGGTGTGAGAGCTAATTCAATCAAGGAAACACTGCATGTTGGTGAAGGGCATATTGAAGAAGGATCAGCCGAGTGGTTCTTGTGGGAGAACAACTCCATTTGGCTCACTAACTTCACACACCATCAGGCTTCCAAGCAGCTCTCAAGGAAACTCAGGTTTCACACTCTATGCTTAGTGCCCTTTGAGTGCATTATCTAGGAATGAACCTGGTAGAGCATCCCACACAAACGAATGCTCCACATGCGGGTTTCACATGCCACCAACTCCACATTCTCAGGCAACTTCAGCGCCACAGCCGTTTTCAGATAGCCCTCAATGCAAAGGCTCTAGACGCAAATATTGGTGTGAGAGCTAATTCAATCAAGGAAACACTGCATGTTGGTGAAGGGCATATTGAAGAAGGATCAGCCGAGTGGTTCTTGTGGGAGAACAACTCCATTTGGCTCACTAACTTCACACACCATCAGGCTTCCAAGCAGCTCTCAAGGAAACTCAGTTTTCACACTCTATGCTTAGTGCCCTTTGAGTGCATTATCTAGGAATGAACCTGGTAGAGCATCCCACACAAACGAATGCTCCACATGCGGGTTTCACATGCCACCAACTCCACATTCTCAGGCAACTTCAGCGCCACAACCGCTTTCAGATAGCCCTCAATGCAAAGGCTCTAGACGCAAATATTGGTGTGAGAGCTAATTCAATCAAGGAAACACTGCATGTTGGTGAAGGGCATATTGAAGAAGGATCAGCCGAGTGGTTCTTGTGGGAGAACAACTCCATTTGGCTCACTAACTTCACACACCATCAGGCTTCTAAGCAGCTCTCAAGGAAACTCAGTTTTCACACTCTATGCTTAGTGCCCTTTGAGTGCATTATCTAGGAATGAACCTGGTAGAGCATCCCACACAAACGAATGCTCCACATGCGGGTTTCACATGCCACCAACTCCACATTCTCAGGCAACTTCAGCGCCACAGCCATTTTCAGATAGCCCTCAATGCAAAGGCTCTATTCGCAAATATTGGTGTGAGAGCTACTTCAACCAAGGAAACACTGCATGTTGGTGAAGGGCATATTGAAGAAGGATCAGCCGAGTGGTCCTTGTGGGAGAACAACTCCATTTGGCTCACTAACTTCACACACCATCAGGCTTCCAAGCAGCTCTCAAGGAAACTCAGTTTTCACACTCTATGCTTAGTGCCCTTTGTTGAGTGCATTATCTAGGAATGAACCTGGTAGAGCATCCCACACAAACGAATGCTCCACATGCGGGTTTCACATGCCACCAACTCCACATTCTCAGGCAACTTCAGCGCCACAGCCGTTTTCAGATAGCCCTCAATGCAAAGGCTCTAGACGCAAATATTGGTGTGAGAGCTAATTCAATCAAGGAAACACTGCATGTTGGTGAAGGGCATATTGAAGAAGGATCAGCCGAGTGGTTCTTGTGGGAGAACAACTCCATTTGGCTCACTAACTTCACACACCATCAGGCTTCCAAGCAGCTCTCAAGGAAACTCAGGTTTCACACTCTATGCTTAGTGCCCTTTGAGTGCATTATCTAGGAATGAACCTGGTAGAGCATCCCACACAAACGAATGCTCCACATGCGGGTTTCACATGCCACCAACTCCACATTCTCAGGCAACTTCAGCGCCACAGCCGTTTTCAGATAGCCCTCAATGCAAAGGCTCTAGACGCAAATATTGGTGTGAGAGCTAATTCAATCAAGGAAACACTGCATGTTGGTGAAGGGTATATTGAAGAAGGATCAGCCGAGTGGTTCTTGTGGGAGAACAACTCCATTTGGCTCACTAACTTCACACACCATCAGGCTTCCAAGCAGCTCTCAAGGAAACTCAGTTTTCACACTCTATGCTTAGTGCCCTTTGAGTGCATTATCTAGGAATGAACCTGGTAGAGCATCCCACACAAACGAATGCTCCACATGCGGGTTTCACATGCCACCAACTCCACATTCTCAGGCAACTTCAGCGCCACAACCGCTTTCAGATAGCCCTCAATGCAAAGGCTCTAGACGCAAATATTGGTGTGAGAGCTAATTCAATCAAGGAAACACTGCATGTTGGTGAAGGGCATATTGAAGAAGGATCAGCCGAGTGGTTCTTGTGGGAGAACAACTCCATTTGGCTCACTAACTTCACACACCATCAGGCTTCTAAGCAGCTCTCAAGGAAACTCAGTTTTCACACTCTATGCTTAGTGCCCTTTGAGTGCATTATCTAGGAATGAACCTGGTAGAGCATCCCACACAAACGAATGCTCCACATGCGGGTTTCACATGCCACCAACTCCACATTCACAGGCAACTTCAGCGCCACAGCCGTTTTCAGATAGCCCTCAATGCAAAGGCTCTAGACGCAAATATTGGTGTGAGAGCTAATTCAATCAAGGAAACACTGCATGTTGGTGAAGGGCATATTGAAGAAGGATCAGCCGAGTGGTTCTTGTGGGAGAACAACTCCATTTGGCTCACTAACTTCACACACCATCAGGCTTCCAAGCAGCTCTCAAGGAAACTCAGTTTTCACACTCTATGCTTAGTGCCCTTTGAGTGCATTATCTAGGAATGAACCTGGTAGAGCATCCCACACAAACAAATACTCCACATGCGGGTTTCACATGCCACCAACTTCACATTCACAGGCAACTTCACCGCCACAGCCGTTTTCAGATAGCCCTCAATGCAAAGGCTCTAGACGCAAATATTGGTGTGAGAGCTAATTCAATCAAGGAAACACTGCATGTTGGTGAAGGGCATATTGAAGAAGGATCAGCCGAGTGGTTCTTGTGGGAGAACAACTCCATTTGGCTCACTAACTTCACACACCATCAGGCTTCCAAGCAGCTCTCAAGGAAACTCAGTTTTCACACTCTATGTTTAGTGCCCTTTGAGTGCATTATCTAGGAATGAACCTGGTAGAGCATCCCACACAAACAAATGCTCCACATGCGGGTTTCACATGCCACCAACTCCACATTCACAGGCAACTTCAGCGCCACAGCCGTTTTCAGATAGCCCTCAATGCAAAGGGTCTAGACGCAAATATTGGTGTGAGAGCTAATTCAATCAAGGAAACACTGCATGTTGGTGAAGGGCATATTGAAGAAGGATCAGCCGAGTGGTTCTTGTGGGAGAACAACTCCATTTGGCTCACTAACTTCACACACCATCAGGCTTCCAAGCAGCTCTCAAGGAAACTCAGTTTTCACACTCTATGCTTAGTGCCCTTTGAGTGCATTATCTAGGAATGAACCTGGTAGAGCATCCCACACAAACGAATGCTCCACATGCGGGTTTCACATGCCACCAACTCCACATTCACAGGCAACTTCAGCGCCACAGCCGTTTTCAGATAGCCCTCAATGCAAAGGCTCTAGACGCAAATATTGGTGTGAGAGCTAATTCAATCAAGGAAACACTGCATGTTGGTGAAAGGCATATTGAGGAAGGATCAGCCGAGTGGTTCTTGTGGGAGAACAACTCCATTTGGCTCACTAACTTCACACACCATCATGCTTCCAAGCAGCTCTCAAGGAAACTCAGTTTTCACACTCTATGCTTAGTGCCCTTTGAGTGCATTATCTAGGAATGAACCTGGTAGAGCATCCCACACAAACGAATGCTCCACATGCGGGTTTCACATGCCACCAACTCCACATTCTCAGGCAACTTCAGCGCCACAGCCGTTTTCAGATAGCCCTCAATGCAAAGGCTCTAGACACAAATATTGTTATGAGAGCTAATTCAATCAAGGAAACACTGCATGTTGGTGAAGGGCATATTGAAGAAGGATCAGCCGAGTGGTTCTTGTGGGAGAACAACTCCATTTGGCTCACTAACTTCACACACCATCAGGCTTCTAAGCAGCTCTCAAGGAAACTCAGTTTTCACACTCTAGGCTTAGTGCCCTTTGAGTGCATTATCTAGGAATGAACCTGGTAGAGCATCCCACACAAACGAATGCTCCACATGCGGGTTTCACATGCCACCAACTCCACATTCACAGGCAACTTCAGCGCCACAGACGTTTTCAGATAGCCCTCAATGCAAAGGCTCTAGACGCAAATATTGGTGTGAGAGCTAATTCAATCAAGGAAACACTGCATGTTGGTGAAGGGCATATTGAAGAAGGATCAGCCGAGTGGTTCTTGTGGGAGAACAACTCCATTTGGCTCACTAACTTCACACACCATCAGGCTTCCAAGCAGCTCTCAAGGAAACTCAGTTTTCACACTCTATGCTTAGTGCCCTTTGAGTGCATTATCTAGGAATGAACCTGGTAGAGCATCCCACACAAACAAATGCTCCACATGCGGGTTTCACATGCCACCAACTTCACATTCACAGGCAACTTCACCGCCACAGCCGTTTTCAGATAGCCCTCAATGCAAAGGCTCTAGACGCAAATATTGGTGTGAGAGCTAATTCAATCAAGGAAACACTGCATGTTGGTGAAGGGCATATTGAAGAAGGATCAGCCGAGTGGTTCTTGTGGGAGAACAACTCCATTTGGCTCACTAACTTCACACACCATCAGGCTTCCAAGCAGCTCTCAAGGAAACTCAGTTTTCACACTCTATGTTTAGTGCCCTTTGAGTGCATTATCTAGGAATGAACCTGGTAGAGCATCCCACACAAACAAATGCTCCACATGCGGGTTTCACATGCCACCAACTCCACATTCACAGGCAACTTCAGCGCCACAGCCGTTTTCAGATAGCCCTCAATGCAAAGGCTCTAGACGCAAATATTGGTGTGAGAGCTAATTCAATCAAGGAAACACTGCATGTTGGTGAAGGGCATATTGAAGAAGGATCAGCCGAGTGGTTCTTGTGGGAGAACAACTCCATTTGGCTCACTAACTTCACACACCATCAGGCTTCCAAGCAGCTCTCAAGGAAACTCAGTTTTCACACTCTATGCTTAGTGCCCTTTGAGTGCATTATCTAGGAATGAACCTGGTAGAGCATCCCACACAAACGAATGCTCCACATGCGGGTTTCACATGCCACCAACTCCACATTCACAGGCAACTTCAGCGCCACAGCCGTTTTCAGATAGCCCTCAATGCAAAGGCTCTAGACGCAAATATTGGTGTGAGAGCTAATTCAATCAAGGAAACACTGCATGTTGGTGAAAGGCATATTGAGGAAGGATCAGCCGAGTGGTTCTTGTGGGAGAACAACTCCATTTGGCTCACTAACTTCACACACCATCATGCTTCCAAGCAGCTCTCAAGGAAACTCAGTTTTCACACTCTATGCTTAGTGCCCTTTGAGTGCATTATCTAGGAATGAACCTGGTAGAGCATCCCACACAAACGAATGCTCCACATGCGGGTTTCACATGCCACCAACTCCACATTCTCAGGCAACTTCAGCGCCACAGCCGTTTTCAGATAGCCCTCAATGCAAAGGCTCTAGACACAAATATTGTTATGAGAGCTAATTCAATCAAGGAAACACTGCATGTTGGTGAAGGGCATATTGAAGAAGGATCAGCCGAGTGGTTCTTGTGGGAGAACAACTCCATTTGGCTCACTAACTTCACACACCATCAGGCTTCCTAGCAGCTCTCAAGGAAACTCAGTTTTCACACTCTATGCTTAGTGCCCTTTGAGTGCATTATCTAGGAATGAACCTGGTAGAGCATCCCACACAAACGAATGCTCCACATGCGGGTTTCACATGCCACCAACTCCACATTCTCAGGCAACTTCACCGCCACAACCGCTTTCAGATAGCCCTCAATGCAAAGGCTCTAGACGCAAATATTGGTGTGAGAGCTAATTCAATCAAGGAAACACTGCATGTTGGTGAAGGGCATATTGAAGAAGGATCAGCCGAGTGGTTCTTGTGGGAGAACAACTCCATTTGGCTCACTAACTTCACACACCATCAGGCTTCTAAGCAGCTCTCAAGGAAACTCAGTTTTCACACTCTATGCTTAGTGCCCTTTGAGTGCATTATCTAGGAATGAACCTGGTAGAGCATCCCACACAAACGAATGCTCCACATGCGGGTTTCACATGCCACCAACTCCACATTCACAGGCAACTTCAGCGCCACAGCCGTTTTCAGATAGCCCTCAATGCAAAGGCTCTAGACGCAAATATTGGTGTGAGAGCTAATTCAATCAAGGAAACACTGCATGTTGGTGAAGGGCATATTGAAGAAGGATCAGCCGAGTGGTTCTTGTGGGAGAACAACTCCATTTGGCTCACTAACTTCACACACCATCAGGCTTCCAAGCAGCTCTCAAGGAAACTCAGTTTTCACACTCTATGCTTAGTGCCCTTTGAGTGCATTATCTAGGAATGAACCTGGTAGAGCATCCCACACAAACGAATGCTCCACATGCGGGTTTCACATGCCACCAACTCCACATTCTCAGGCAACTTCAGCGCCACAGCCATTTTCAGATAGCCCTCAATGCAAAGGCTCTATTCGCAAATATTGGTGTGAGAGCTACTTCAACCAAGGAAACACTGCATGTTGGTGAAGGGCATATTGAAGAAGGATCAGCCGAGTGGTTCTTGTGGGAGAACAACTCCATTTGGCTCACTAACTTCACACACCATCAGGCTTCCAAGCAGCTCTCAAGGAAACTCAGTTTTCACACTCTATGCTTAGTGCCCTTTGTTGAGTGCATTATCTAGGAATGAACCTGGTAGAGCATCCCACACAAACAAATGCTCCACATGCGGGTTTCACATGCCACCAACTCCACATTCTCAGGCAACTTCAGCGCCACAGCCGTTTTCAGATAGCCCTCAATGCAAACGCTCTAGACACAAATATTGGTGTGAGAGCTAATTCAATCAAGGAAACACTGCATGTTGGTGAAGGGCATATTGAAGAAGGATCAGCCGAGTGGTTCTTGTGGGAGAACAACTCCATTTGGCTCACTAACTTCACACACCATCAGGCTTCCAAGCAGCTCTCAAGGAAACTCAGTTTTCACACTCTATGCTTAGTGCCCTTTGAGTGCATTATCTAGGAATGAACCTGGTAGAGCATCCCACACAAACGAATGCTCCACATGCGGGTTTCACATGCCACCAACTCCACATTCTCAGGCAACTTCAGCGCCACAGCCGTTTTCAGATAGCCCTCAATGCAAAGGCTCTAGACGCAAATATTGGTGTGAGAGCTAATTCAATCAAGGAAACACTGCATGTTGGTGAAGGGCATATTGAAGAAGGATCAGCCGAGTGGTTCTTGTGGGAGAACAACTCCATTTGGCTCACTAACTTCACACACCATCAGGCTTCCAAGCAGCTCTCAAGGAAACTCAGGTTTCACACTCTATGCTTAGTGCCCTTTGAGTGCATTATCTAGGAATGAACCTGGTAGAGCATCCCACACAAACGAATGCTCCACATGCGGGTTTCACATGCCACCAACTCCACATTCTCAGGCAACTTCAGCGCCACAGCCGTTTTCAGATAGCCCTCAATGCAAAGGCTCTAGACGCAAATATTGGTGTGAGAGCTAATTCAATCAAGGAAACACTGCATGTTGGTGAAGGGCATATTGAAGAAGGATCAGCCGAGTGGTTCTTGTGGGAGAACAACTCCATTTGGCTCACTAACTTCACACACCATCAGGCTTCCAAGCAGCTCTCAAGGAAACTCAGTTTTCACACTCTATGTTTAGTGCCCTTTGAGTGCATTATCTAGGAATGAACCTGGTAGAGCATCCCACACAAACAAATGCTCCACATGCGGGTTTCACATGCCACCAACTCCACATTCACAGGCAACTTCAGCGCCACAGCCGTTTTCAGATAGCCCTCAATGCAAAGGCTCTAGACGCAAATATTGGTGTGAGAGCTAATTCAATCAAGGAAACACTGCATGTTGGTGAAGGGCATATTGAAGAAGGATCAGCCGAGTGGTTCTTGTGGGAGAACAACTCCATTTGGCTCACTAACTTCACACACCATCAGGCTTCCAAGCAGCTCTCAAGGAAACTCAGTTTTCACACTCTATGCTTAGTGCCCTTTGACTGCATTATCTAGGAATGAACCTGGTAGAGCATCCCACACAAACGAATGCTCCACATGCGGGTTTCACATGCCACCAACTCCACATTCTCAGGCAACTTCAGCGCCACAGCCGTTTTCAGATAGCCCTCAATGCAAAGGCTCTAGACGCAAATATTGGTTTGAGAGCTAATTCAATCAAGGAAACACTGCATGTTGGTGAAGGGCATATTGAAGAAGGATCAGCCGAGTGGTTCTTGTGGGAGAACAACTCCATTTGGCTCACTAACTTCACACACCATCATGCTTCCAAGCAGCTCTCAAGGAAACTCAGTTTTCACACTCTATGCTTAGTGCCCTTTGAGTGCCTAGGACTGAAATGAACCTGGTAGAGCATCCCACACAAACGAATGCTCCACATGCGGTTTTCACATGCCACCAACTCCACATTCTCAGGCAACTTCAGCGCCACAGCCGTTTTCAGATAGCCCTCAATGCAAAGGCTCTAGACGCAAATATTGGTGTGAGAGCTAATTCAATCAAGGAAACACTGCATGCTGGTGAAGGGCATATTGAAGAAGGATCAGCCGAGTGGTTCTTGTGGGAGAACAACTCCATTTGGCTCACTAACTTCACACACCATCAGGCTTCCAAGCAGCTCTCAAGGAAACTCAGTTTTCACACTCTATGCTTAGTGCCCTTTGAGTGCATTATCTAGGAATGAAGCTGGTAGAGCATCCCACACAAACGAATGCTCCACATGCGGGTTTCACTTGCCACCAACTCCACATTCTCAGGCAACTTCAGCGCCACAGCCGTTTTCAGATAGCCCTCAATGCAAAGGCTCTAGACGCAAATATTGGTGTGAGAGCTAATTCAATCAAGGAAACACTGCATGTTGGTGAAGGGCATATTGAAGAAGGATCAGCCGAGTGGTTCTTGTGGGAGAACAACTCCATTTGGCTCACTAACTTCACACACCATCAGGCTTCCAAGCAGCTCTCAAGGAAACTCAGTTTTCACACTCTATGCTTAGTGCCCTTTGAGTCCCTAGGACTGAAATGAAGCTGGTAGAGCATCCCACACAAACGAATGCTCCACATGCGGGTTTCACTTGCCACCAACTCCACATTCTCAGGCAACTTCAGCGCCACAGCCGTTTTCAGATAGCCCTCAATGCAAAGGCTCTAGACGCAAATATTGGTGTGAGAGCTAATTCAATCAAGGAAACACTGCATGTTGGTGAAGGGCATATTGAAGAAGGATCAACTGAGTGTTTCTTGTGGGAGAACAACTCCATTTGGCTCACTAACTTCACACACCATCAGGCTTCCAAGCAGCTCTCAAGGAAACTCAGTTTTCACACTCTATCCTTAGTGCCTTTTGAGTACCTAGGACTGAAATGAATGTTGGTGAGCATCCCACACAAACGAATGCTCCACATGCGGGTTTCACATGCCACCAACTCCACATTCTCAGGCAACTTCAACGCCACAGCCGTTTTCAGATAGCCCTCAATGCAAAGGCTCTAGACGCAAATATTGGTGTGAGAGCTAATTCAATCAAGGAAACACTGCATGTTGGTGAAGGGCATATTGAAGAAGGATCAGCCGAGTGGTTCTTATGGGAGAACAACTCCATTTGGCTCACTAACTTCACACACCATCAGGCTTCCAAACAGCTCTCAAGGAAACTCAGTTTACACAGTCTATGCTTAGTGCCCTTTGAGTGCATTATCTAGGAATGAACCTGGTAGAGCATCCCACACAAACGAATGCTCCACATGCGTGTTTCACATGCCACCAACTCCACATTCTCAGGCAACTTCAGCGCGACAGCTGTTTTCAGATAGCCCTCAATGCAAAGGCTCTAGACGCAAATATTGGTGTGAGAGCTAATTCAATCAAGGAAACACTGCATGTTGGTGAAGAGCATATTGAAGAAGGATCAGCCGAGTGGTTCTTGTGGGAGAACAACTCCATTTGGCTCACTAACTTCACACACCATCAGGCTTCCAAGCAGCTCTCAAGGAAACTCAGTTTTCACACTCTATGCTTAGTGCCCTTTGAGTGCATTATCTAGGAATGAACCTGGTAGAGCATCCCACACAAACGAATGCCCAAAAGCGGGTTTCACATGCCACCAACTCCACATTGTCAGGCAACTTCAACGCCACAGCCGTTTTCAGATAGCCCTCAATGCAAAGGCTCTAGACGCAAATATTGGTGTGAGAGCTAATTCAATCAAGGAAACACTGCATGTTGGTGAAGGGCATATTGAAGAAGGATCAGCCGAGTGGTTCTTATGGGAGAACAACTCCATTTGGCTCACTAACTTCACACACCATCAGGCTTCCAAACAGCTCTCAAGGAAACTCAGTTTTCACACTCTATGCTTAGTGCCCTTTGAGTGCATTTTCTTGGAATGAACCTGGTAGAGCATCCCACACAAACGAATGCTCCACATGCGGGTTTCACATGCCACCAACTCCACATTCACAGGCAACTTCAGCGCGACAGCTGTTTTCAGATAGCCCTCAATGCAAAGGCTCTAGACGCAAATATTGGTGTGAGAGCTAATTCAATCAAGGAAACACTGCATGTTGGTGAAGGGCATATTGAAGAAGGATCAGCCGAGTGGTTCTTGTGGGAGAACAACTCCATTTGGCTCACTAACTTCACACACCATCAGGCTTCCAAGCAGCTCTCAAGGAAACTCAGTTTTCACACTCTATGCTTAGTGCCCTTTGACTGCATTATCTAGGAATGAACCTGGTAGAGCATCCCACACAAACGAATGCTCCACATGCGGGTTTCACATGCCACCAACTCCACATTCTCAGGCAACTTCAGCGCCACAGCCGTTTTCAGATAGCCCTCAATGCAAAGGCTCTAGACGCAAATATTGGTTTGAGAGCTAATTCAATCAAGGAAACACTGCATGTTGGTGAAGGGCATATTGAAGAAGGATCAGCCGAGTGGTTCTTGTGGGAGAACAACTCCATTTGGCTCACTAACTTCACACACCATCATGCTTCCAAGCAGCTCTCAAGGAAACTCAGTTTTCACACTCTATGCTTAGTGCCCTTTGAGTGCATTATCTAGGAATGAACCTGGTAGAGCATCCCACACAAACGAGTGCTCCACATGCGGGTTTCACATGCCACCAACTCCACATTCACAGGCAACTTCAGCGCCACAGCCGTTTTCAGATAGCCCTCAATGCAAAGGCTCTAGACACAAATATTGGTGTGAGAGCTAATTCAATCAAGGAAACACTGCATGTTGGTGAAGGGCATATTGAAGAAGGATCAGCCGAGTGGTTCTTGTGGGAGAACAACTCCATTTGGCTCACTAACTTCACACACCCTCAGGCTTCCAAGCAGCTCTCAAGGAAACTAGTTTTCACACTCTATCCTTAGTGCCTTTTGAGTACTCTAGGACTGAAATGAAGGTTGCTGAGCATCCCACACAAACGAATGCTCCACAAGCGGGTTTCACATGCCACCAACTCCACATTCTCAGGCAACTTCAACGCCACAGCCGTTTTCAGATAGCCCTCAATGCAAAGGCTCTAGACGCAAATATTGGTGTGAGAGCTAATTCAATCAAGGAAACACTGCATGTTGGTGAAGGGCATAATGAAGAAGGATCAGCCGAGTGGTTCTTATGGGAGAACAACTCCATTTGGCTCACTAACTTCACACACCATCAGGCTTCCAAGCAGCTCTCAAGGAAACTCAGTTTTCACACTCTATGCTTAGTGCCCTTTGAGTGCATTATCTAGGAATGAACCTGGTAGAGCATCCCACACAAACGAATGCCCAAATGCGGGTTTCACATGCCACCAACTCCACATTCTCAGGCAACTTCAACGCCACAGCCGTTTTCAGATAGCCCTCAATGCAAAGGCTCTAGACGCAAATATTGGTGTGAGAGCTAATTCAATCAAGGAAACACTGCATGTTGGTGAAGGGCATATTGAAGAAGGATCAGCCGAGTGGTTCTTATGGGAGAACAACTCCATTTGGCTCACTAACTTCACACACCATCAGGCTTCCAAACAGCTCTCAAGGAAACTCAGTTTTCACACTCTATGCTTAGTCCCCTTTGAGTGCATTTTCTTGGAATGAACCTGGTAGAGCATCCCACACAAACGAATGCTCCACATGCGGGTTTCACATGCCACCAACTCCACATTCTCAGGCAACTTCAGCGCGACAGCTGTTTTCAGATAGCCCTCAATGCAAAGGCTCTAGACGCAAATATTGGTGTGAGAGCTAATTCAATCAAGGAAACACTGCATGTTGGTGAAGGGCATATTGAAGAAGGATCAGCCGAGTGGTTCTTGTGGGAGAACAACTCCATTTGGCTCACTAACTTCACACACCATCAGGCTTCCAAGCAGCTCTCAAGGAAACTCAGTTTTCACACTCTATGCTTAGTGCCCTTTGAGTGCCTAGGACTGAAATGAAGCTGGTTAGAGCATCCCACACAAACGAATGCTCCACATGCGGTTTTCACATGCCACCAACTCCACATTCTCAGGCAACTTCAGCGCCACAGCCGTTTTCAGATAGCCCTCAATGCAAAGGCTCTAGACGCAAATATTGGTGTGAGAGCTAATTCAATCAAGGAAACACTGCATGCTGGTGAAGGGCATATTGAAGAAGGATCAGCCGAGTGGTTCTTGTGGGAGAACAACTCCATTTGGCTCACTAACTTCACACACCATCAGGCTTCCAAGCAGCTCTCAAGGAAACTCAGTTTTCACACTCTATGCTTAGTGCCTTTGAGTGCATTATCTAGGAATGAAGCTGGTAGAGCATCCCACACAAACGAATGCTCCACATGCGGGTTTCACTTGCCACCAACTCCACATTCTCAGGCAACTTCAGCGCCACAGCCGTTTTCAGATAGCCCTCAATGCAAAGGCTCTAGACGCAAATATTGGTGTGAGAGCTAATTCAATCAAGGAAACACTGCATGTTGGTGAAGGGCATATTGAAGAAGGATCAGCCGAGTGGTTCTTGTGGGAGAACAACTCCATTTGGCTCACTAACTTCACACACCATCAGGCTTCCAAGCAGCTCTCAAGGAAACTCAGTTTTCACACTCTATGCTTAGTGCCCTTTGAGTCCCTAGGACTGAAATGAAGCTGGTAGAGCATCCCACACAAACGAATGCTCCACATGCGGGTTTCACTTGCCACCAACTCCACATTCTCAGGCAACTTCAGCGCCACAGCCGTTTTCAGATAGCCCTCAATGCAAAGGCTCTAGACGCAAATATTGGTGTGAGAGCTAATTCAATCAAGGAAACACTGCATGTTGGTGAAGGGCATATTGAAGAAGGATCAACTGAGTGTTTCTTGTGGGAGAACAACTCCATTTGGCTCACTAACTTCACACACCATCAGGCTTCCAAGCAGCTCTCAAGGAAACTCAGTTTTCACACTCTATCCTTAGTGCCTTTTGAGTACCTAGGACTGAAATGAATGTTGGTGAGCATCCCACAGAAACGAATGCTCCACATGCGGGTTTCACATGCCACCAACTCCACATTCTCAGGCAACTTCAACGCCACAGCCGTTTTCAGATAGCCCTCAATGCAAAGGCTCTAGACGCAAATATTGGTGTGAGAGCTAATTCAATCAAGGAAACACTGCATGTTGGTGAAGGGCATATTGAAGAAGGATCAGCCGAGTGGTTCTTATGGGAGAACAACTCCATTTGGCTCACTAACTTCACACACCATCAGGCTTCCAAACAGCTCTCAAGGAAACTCAGTTTACACAGTCTATGCTTAGTGCCCTTTGAGTGCATTATCTAGGAATGAACCTGGTAGAGCATCCCACACAAACGAATGCTCCACATGCGTGTTTCACATGCCAGCAACTCCACATTCACAGGCAACTTCAGCGCGACAGCTGTTTTCAGATAGCCCTCAATGCAAAGGCTCTAGACGCAAATATTGGTGTGAGAGCTAATTCAATCAAGGAAACACTGCATGTTGGTGAAGAGCATATTGAAGAAGGATCAGCCGAGTGGTTCTTGTGGGAGAACAACTCCATTTGGCTCACTAACTTCACACACCATCAGGCTTCCAAGCAGCTCTCAAGGAAACTCAGTTTTCACACTCTATGCTTAGTGCCCTTTGAGTGCATTATCTAGGAATGAACCTGGTAGAGCATCCCACACAAACGAATGCCCAAAAGCGGGTTTCACATGCCACCAACTCCACATTGTCAGGCAACTTCAACGCCACAGCCGTTTTCAGATAGCCCTCAATGCAAAGGCTCTAGACGCAAATATTGGTGTGAGAGCTAATTCAATCAAGGAAACACTGCATGTTGGTGAAGGGCATATTGAAGAAGGATCAGCCGAGTGGTTCTTATGGGAGAACAACTCCATTTGGCTCACTAACTTCACACACCATCAGGCTTCCAAACAGCTCTCAAGGAAACTCAGTTTTCACACTCTATGCTTAGTGCCCTTTGAGTGCATTTTCTTGGAATGAACCTGGTAGAGCATCCCACACAAACGAATGCTCCACATGCGGGTTTCACATGCCACCAACTCCACATTCACAGGCAACTTCAGCGCGACAGCTGTTTTCAGATAGCCCTCAATGCAAAGGCTCTAGACGCAAATATTGGTGTGAGAGCTAATTCAATCAAGGAAACACTGCATGTTGGTGAAGGGCATATTGAAGAAGGATCAGCCGAGTGGTTCTTGTGGGAGAACAACTCCATTTGGCTCACTAACTTCACACACCATCAGGCTTCCAAGCAGCTCTCAAGGAAACTCAGTTTTCACACTCTATGCTTAGTGCCCTTTGAGTGCCTAGGACTGAAATGAAGCTGGTAGAGCATCCCACACAAACGAATGCTCCACATGCGGGTTTCACATGCCACCAACTCCACATTCTCAGGCAACTTCAGCGCCACAGCCGTTTTCAGATAGCCCTCAATGCAAAGGCTCTAGACGCAAATATTGGTGTGAGAGCTAATTCAATCAAGGAAACACTGCATGTTGGTGAAGGGCATATTGAAGAAGGATCAGCCGAGTGGTTCTTATGGGAGAACAACTCCATTTGGCTCACTAACTTCACACACCATCAGGCTTCCAAACAGCTCTCAAGGAAACTCAGTTTACACAGTCTATGCTTAGTGCCCTTTGAGTGCATTATCTAGGAATGAACCTGGTAGAGCATCCCACACAAACGAATGCTCCACATGCGTGTTTCACATGCCACCAACTCCACATTCTCAGGCAACTTCAGCGCGACAGCTGTTTTCAGATAGCCCTCAATGCAAAGGCTCTAGACGCAAATATTGGTGTGAGAGCTAATTCAATCAAGGAAACACTGCATGTTGGTGAAGAGCATATTGAAGAAGGATCAGCCGAGTGGTTCTTGTGGGAGAACAACTCCATTTGGCTCACTAACTTCACACACCATCAGGCTTCCAAGCAGCTCTCAAGGAAACTCAGTTTTCACACTCTATGCTTAGTGCCCTTTGAGTGCATTATCTAGGAATGAACCTGGTAGAGCATCCCACACAAACGAATGCTCCACATGCGGGTTTCACATGCCACCAACTCCACATTGTCAGGCAACTTCAACGCCACAGCCGTTTTCAGATAGCCCTCAATGCAAAGGCTCTAGACGCAAATATTGGTGTGAGAGCTAATTCAATCAAGGAAACACTGCATGTTGGTGAAGGGCATATTGAAGAAGGATCAGCCGAGTGGTTCTTATGGGAGAACAACTCCATTTGGCTCACTAACTTCACACACCATCAGGCTTCCAAACAGCTCTCAAGGAAACTCAGTTTTCACACTCTATGCTTAGTGCCCTTTGAGTGCATTATCTAGGAATGAACCTGGTAGAGCATCCCACACAAACGAATGCTCCACATGCGGGTTTCACATGCCACCAACTCCACATTCACAGGCAACTTCAGCGCGACAGCTGTTTTCAGATAGCCCTCAATGCAAAGGCTCTAGACGCAAATATTGGTGTGAGAGCTAATTCAATCAAGGAAACACTGCATGTTGGTGAAGGGCATATTGAAGAAGGATCAGCCGAGTGGTTCTTGTGGGAGAACAACTCCATTTGGCTCACTAACTTCACACACCATCAGGCTTCCAAGCAGCTCTCAAGGAAACTCAGTTTTCACACTCTATGCTTAGTGCCCTTTGAGTGCCTAGGACTGAAATGAACCTGGTAGAGCATCCCACACAAACGAATGCTCCACATGCGGGTTTCACATGCCACCAACTCCACATTCTCAGGCAACTTCAGCGCCACAGCCGTTTTCAGATAGCCCTCAATGCAAAGGCTCTAGACGCAAATATTGGTGTGAGAGCTAATTCAATCAAGGAAACACTGCATGTTGGTGAAGGGCATATTGAAGAAGGATCAGCCGAGTGGTTCTTGTGGGAGAACAACTCCATTTGGCTCACTAACTTCACACACCATCAGGCTTCCAAGCAGCTCTCAAGGAAACTCAGTTTTCACACTCTATGCTTAGTGCCCTTTGAGTGCATTATCTAGGAATGAACCTGGTAGAGCATCCCACACAAACGAATGCTCCACATGCGGGTTTCACTTGCCACCAACTCCACATTCTCAGGCAACTTCAGCGCCACAGCCGTTTTCAGATAGCCTCAATGCAAAGGCTCTAGACGCAAATATTGGTGTGAGAGCTAATTCAATCAAGGAAACACTGCATGTTGGTGAAGGGCATATTGAAGAAGGATCAGCCGAGTGGTTCTTGTGGGACAACAACTCCATTTGGCTCACTAACTTCACACACCATCAGGCTTCCAAGCAGCTCTCAAGGAAACTCAGTTTTCACACTCTATCCTTAGTGCCTTTTGAGTACCTAGGACTGAAATGAAGGTTGGTGAGGATCCCACACAAACGAATGCTCCACATTCCGGGTTTCACATGCCACCAACTCCACATTCACAGGCAACTTCAGCACCACAGCCGTTTTCAGATAGCCCTCATTGCAAAGGCTCTAGACACAAATATTGGTGTGAGAGCTAATTCAATCAAGGAAACACTGCATGTTGGTGAAGGGCATATTGAAGAAGGATCAGCCGAGTGGTTCTTGTGGGAGAACAACTCCATTTGGCTCACTAACTTCACACACCATCAGGCTTCCAAGCAGCTCTCAAGGAAACTCAGTTTTCACACTCTATGCTTAGTGCCCTTTGAGTGCATTATCTAGGAATGAAGCTGGTAGAGCATCCCACACAAACGAATGCTCCACATGCGGGTTTCACTTGCCACCAACTCCACATTCTCAGGCAACTTCAGCGCCACAGCCGTTTTCAGATAGCCCTCAATGCAAAGGCTCTAGACGCAAATATTGGTGTGAGAGCTATTTCAATCAAGGAAACACTGCATGTTGGTGAAGGGCATATTGAAGAAGGATCAGCCGAGTGGTTCTTGTGGGAGAACAACTCCATTTGGCTCACTAACTTCACACACCATCAGGCTTCCAAGCAGCTCTCAAGGAAACTCAGTTTTCACACTCTATCCTTAGTGCCTTTTGAGTACCTAGGACTGAAATGAAGGTTGGTGAGGATCCCACACAAACGAATGCTCCACATTCGGGGTTTCACATGCCACCAACTCCACATTCTCAGGCAACTTCAGCGCCACAGCCGTTTTCAGATAGCCCTCAATGCGAAGGGTCTAGACGCAAATATTGGTGTGAGAGCTAATTCAATCAAGGAAACACTGCATGTTGGTGAAGGGCATATTGAAGAAGGATCAGCCGAGTGGTTCTTGTGGGAGAACAACTCCATTTGGCTCACTAACTTCACACACCATCAGGCTTCCAAGCAGCTCTCAAGGAAACTCAGTTTTCACACTCTATGCTTAGTGCCCTTTGAGTGCATTATCTAGGAATGAACCTGGTAGAGCATCCCACACAAACGAATGCTCCACATGCGGGTTTCACTTGCCACCAACTCCACATTCTCAGGCAACTTCAGCGCCACAGCCGTTTTCAGATAGCCCTCAATGCAAAGGCTCTAGACGCAAATATTGGTGTGAGAGCTAATTCAATCAAGGAAACACTGCATGTTGGTGAAGGGCATATTGAAGAAGGATCAGCCGAGTGGTTCTTGTGGGAGAACAACTCCATTTGGCTCACTAACTTCACACACCATCAGGCTTCCAAGCAGCTCTCAAGGAAACTCAGTTTTCACACTCTATGCTTAGTGCCTTTTGAGTACCTAGAACTGAAATGAAGCTTGGTGAGCATCCCACACAAACGAATGCTCCACATGCGGATTTCACATGCCACCAACTCCACATTCACAGGCAACTTCAGCGCCACAGCCGTTTTCAGATAGCCCTCAATGCAAAGGCTCTAGACGCAAATATTGGTGTGAGAGCTAATTCAATCAAGGAAACACTGCATGTTGGTGAAGGGCATATTGAAGAAGGATCAGCCGAGTGGTTCTTGTGGGAGAACAACTCCATTTGGCTCACTAACTTCACACACCATCAGGCTTCCAAGCAGCTCTCAAGGAAACTCAGTTTTCACACTCTATGCTTAGTGCCCTTTGAGTGCATTATCTAGGAATGAACCTGGTAGAGCATCCCACACAAACGAATGCTCCACATGCGGGTTTCACATGCCACCAACTCCACATTCACAGGCAACTTCAGCGCCACAGCCGTTTTCAGATAGCCCTCAATGCAAAGGCTCTAGACGCAAATATTGGTGTGAGAGCTAATTCAATCAAGGAAACACTGCATGTTGGTGAAGGGCATATTATTGAAAGAAAGAAGGATCAGCCGAGTGGTTCTTGTGGGAGAACAACTCCATTTGGCTCACTAACTTCACACACCATCAGGCTTCCAAGCAGCTCTCAAGGAAACTCAGTTTTCACACTCTAGGCTTAGTGCCCTTTGAGTGCATTATCTAGGAATGAACCTGGTAGAGCATCCCACACAAACGAATGCTCCACATGCGGGTTTCACATGCCACCAACTCCGCATTCTCAGGCAACTTCAGCGCCACAGCTGTTTTCAGATAGCCCTCAATGCAAAGGCTCTAGACGCAAATACTGGTGTGAGAGCTAATTCAATCAAGGAAACACTGCATGTTGGTGAAGGGCATAATGAAGAAGGATCAGCCGAGTGGTTCTTGTGGGAGAACAACTCCATTTGGCTCACTAACTTCACACACCATCAGGCTTCCAAGCAGCTCTCAAGGAAACTCAGTTTTCAACTCTAGGATTAGTGCCCTTTGAGTGCATTATCTAGGAATGAACCTGGTAGAGCATCCCACACAAACGAATGCTCCACATGCGGGTTTCACATGCCACCAACTCCACATTCACAGGCAACTTCAGCGCCACAGCCGTTTTCAGATAGCCCTCAATGCAAAGGCTCTAGACGCAAATATTGGTGTGAGAGCTAATTCAATCAAGGAAACACTGCATGTTGGTGAAGGGCATATTGAAGAAGGATTAGCTGAGTGGTTCTTGTGGGAGAACAACTCCATTTGGCTCACTAACTTCACACACCATCAGGCTTCCAAGCAGCTCTCAAGGAAACTCAGTTTTCACACTCTATGCTTAGTGCCCTTTGAGTGCATTATCTAGGAATGAACCTGGTAGAGCATCCCACACAAACGAATGCTCCACATGCGGGTTTCAAATGCCACCAACTCCGCATTCTCAGGCAACTTCAGCGCCACAGCTGTTTTCAGATAGCCCTCAATGCAAAGGCTCTAGACGCAAATACTGGTGTGAGAGCTAATTCAATCAAGGAAACACTGCATGTTGGTGAAGGGCATATTGAAGAAGGATCAGCCGAGTGGTTCTTGTGGGAGAACAACTCCATTTGGCTCACTAACTTCACACACCATCAGGCTTCCAAGCAGCTCTCAAGGAAACTCAGTTTTCACACTCTATGCTTAGTGCCTATTGAGTACCTAGGACTGAAATGAAGCTTGGTGAGCATCCCACACAAACGAATGCCCAAATGCGGGTTTCACATGCCACCAACTCCACATTGTCAGGCAACTTCAACGCCACAGCCGTTTTCAGATAGCCCTCAATGCAAAGGCTCTAGACGCAAATATTGGTGTGAGAGCTAATTCAATCAAGGAAACACTGCATGTTGGTGAAGGGCATATTGAAGAAGGATCAGCCGAGTGGTTCTTGTGGGAGAACAACTCCATTTGGCTCACTAACTTCACACACCATCAGGCTTCCAAAGAGCTCTCAAGGAAACTCAGTTTTCACACTCTATGCTTAGTGCCCTTTGAGTGCATTTTCTTGGAATGAACCTGGTAGAGCATCCCACACAAACGAATGCTCCACATGCGGGTTTCACATGCCACCAACTCCACATTCGCAGGCAACTTCAGCGCGACAGCTGTTTTCAGATAGCCCTCAATGCAAAGGCTCTAGACGCAAATATTGGTGTGAGAGCTAATTCAATCAAGGAAACACTGCATGTTGGTGAAGGGCATATTGAAGAAGGATCAGCCGAGTGGTTCTTGTGGGAGAACAACTCCATTTGGCTCACTAACTTCACACACCATCAGGCTTCCAAGCAGCTCTCAAGGAAACTCAGTTTTCACACTCTATGCTTAGTGCCCTTTGAGTGCCTAGGACTGAAATGAAGCTGGTAGAGCATCCCACACAAACGAATGCTCCACATGCGGTTTTCACATGCCACCAACTCCACATTCTCAGGCAACTTCACCGCCACAGCCGTTTTCAGATAGCCCTCAATGCAAAGGCTCTAGACGCAAATATTGGTGTGAGAGCTAATTCAATCAAGGAAACACTGCATGTTGGTGAAGGGCATATTGAAGAAGGATCAGCCGAGTGGTTCTTGTGGGAGAACAACTCCATTTGGCTCACTAACTTCACACACCATCAGGCTTCCAAGCAGCTCTCAAGGAAACTCAGTTTTCACACTCTATCCTTAGTGCCTTTTACGTACCTAGGACTGAAATGAAGGTTGGTGAGGATCCCACACAAACGAATGCTCCACATTCCGGGTTTCACATGCCACCAACTCCACATTCACAGGCAACTTCAGCACCACAGCCGTTTTCAGATAGCCCTCATTGCAAAGGCTCTAGACACAAATATTGGTGTGAGAGCTAATTCAATCAAGGAAACACTGCATGTTGGTGAAGGGCATATTGAAGAAGGATCAGCCGAGTGGTTCTTGTGGGAGAACAACTCCATTTGGCTCACTAACTTCACACACCATCAGGCTTCCAAGCAGCTCTCAAGGAAACTAAGTTTTCACACTCTATGCTTAGTGCCCTTTGAGTGCATTATCTAGGAATGAACCTGGTAGAGCATCCCACACAAACGAATGCTCCACATGCGGGTTTCACTTGCCACCAACTCCACATTCTCAGGCAACTTCAGCACCACAGCCGTTTTCAGATAGCCCTCAATGCAAAGGCTCTAGACGCAAATATTGGTGTGAGAGCTATTTCAATCAAGGAAACACTGCATGTTGGTGAAGGGCATATTGAAGAAGGATCAGCCGAGTGGTTCTTGTGGGAGAACAACTCCATTTGGCTCACTAACTTCACACACCATCAGGCTTCCAAGCAGCTCTCAAGGAAACTCAGTTTTCACACTCTATCCTTAGTGCCTTTTGAGTACCTAGGACTGAAATGAAGGTTGGTGAGGATCCCACACAAACGAATGCTCCACATTCGGGGTTTCACATGCCACCAACTCCACATTCACAGGCAACTTCAGCACCACAGCCATTTTCAGATAGCCCTCAATGCAAAGGCTCTAGACACAAATATTGGTGTGAGAGCTAATTCAATCAAGGAAACACTGCATGTTGGTGAAGGGCATATTGAAGAAGGATCAGCCGAGTGGTTCTTGTGGGAGAACAACTCCATTTGGCTCACTAACTTCACACACCATCAGGCTTCCAAGCAGCTCTCAAGGAAACTCAGTTTTCAACTCTATGCTTAGTGCCCTTTGAGTGCATTATCTAGGAATGAAGCTGGTAGAGCATCCCACACAAACGAATGCTCCACATGCGGGTTTCACTTGCCACCAACTCCACATTCTCAGGCAACTTCAGCGCCACAGCCGTTTTCAGATAGCCCTCAATGCAAAGGCTCTAGACGCAAATATTGGTGTGAGAGCTAATTCAATCAAGGAAACACTGCATGTTGGTGAAGGGCATATTGAAGAAGGATCAGCCGAGTGGTTCTTGTGGGAGAACAACTCCATTTGGCTCACTAACTTCACACACCATCAGGCTTCCAAGCAGCTCTCAAGGAAACTCAGTTTTCACACTCTAGGCTTAGTGCCCTTTGAGTGCATTATCTAGGAATGAACCTGGTAGAGCATCCCACACAAACGAATGCTCCACATGCGGGTTTCACATGCCACCAACTCCGCATTCTCAGGCAACTTCAGCGCCACAGCTGTTTTCAGATAGCCCTCAATGCAAAGGCTCTAGACGCAAATACTGGTGTGAGAGCTAATTCAATCAAGGAAACACTGCATGTTGGTGAAGGGCATAATGAAGAAGGATCAGCCGAGTGGTTCTTGTGGGAGAACAACTCCATTTGGCTCACTAACTTCACACACCATCAGGCTTCCAAGCAGCTCTCAAGGAAACTCAGTTTTCAACTCTAGGATTAGTGCCCTTTGAGTGCATTATCTAGGAATGAACCTGGTAGAGCATCCCACACAAACGAATGCTCCACATGCGGGTTTCACATGCCACCAACTCCACATTCACAGGCAACTTCAGCGCCACAGCCGTTTTCAGATAGCCCTCAATGCAAAGGCTCTAGACGCAAATATTGGTGTGAGAGCTAATTCAATCAAGGAAACACTGCATGTTGGTGAAGGGCATATTGAAGAAGGATTAGCTGAGTGGTTCTTGTGGGAGAACAACTCCATTTGGCTCACTAACTTCACACACCATCAGGCTTCCAAGCAGCTCTCAAGGAAACTCAGTTTTCACACTCTATGCTTAGTGCCCTTTGAGTGCATTATCTAGGAATGAACCTGGTAGAGCATCCCACACAAACGAATGCTCCACATGCGGGTTTCACATGCCACCAACTCCACATTCTCAGGCAACTTCAGCGCCACAGCCGTTTTCAGATAGCCCTCAATGCAAAGGCTCTAGATGCAAATATTGGTGTGAGAGCTAATTCAATCAAGGAAACACTGAATGTTGGTGAAGGGAATATTGAAGAACGGTAAGCCGAGTGGTTCTTGTGGGAGAACAACTCCATTTGGCTCACTAACTTCACACACCATCAGGCTGCCCAGCACCTCTCAAGGAAACTCAGTTTTCACACTCTATGCTTAGTGCCTTTTGAGTACGTAGACTGAAATGAAGGTTGGTGAGCATCCCACACAAACGAATGCTCCACATGCGGGTTTCACATGCCACCAACTCGACATTCGCAGGCAACTTCAGCGCCACAGCCGTTTTCAGATAGCCCTCAATGCAAAGGCTCTAGACGCAAATATTGGTGTGAGAGTTAATTCAATCAAGGAAACACTGCATGTTGGTGAAGGGCATATTGAAGAAGGATCAGCCGAGTGGTTCTTGTGGGAGAACAACTCCATTTGGCTCACTAACTTCACACACCACCAGGCTTCCAAGCAGCTCTCAAGGAAACTCAGTTTTCACACTCTATGCTTAGTGCCCTTTGAGTGCATTATCTACGAATGAACCTGGTAGAGCATCTCACACAAACGAATGCTCCACTGCGGGTTTCACATGCCACCAACTCCACATTGACAGGCAACTTCAGCGCCACAGCCGTTTTCAGATAGCCCTCAATGCAAAGGCTCTAGACGCAAATATTGGTGTGAGAGCTAATTCAATCAAGGAAAAACTGCATGTTGGTGAAGGGCATATTGAAGAAGGATCAGCCGAGTGGTTCTTGTGGGAGAACAACTCCATTTGGCTCACTAACTTCACACACCATCAGGCTTCCAAGCAGCTCTCAAGCAAACTCAGTTTTCACACTCTAGGCTTAGTGCCCTTTGAGTGCATTATCTAGGAATGAACCTGGTAGAGCATCCCACACAAACGAATGCTCCACATGCGGGTTTCACATGCCACCAACTCCACATTCACAGGCAACTTCAGCGCCACAGCCGTTTTCAGATAACCCTCAATGCAAAGGCTCTAGACGCAAATATTGGTGTGAGAGCTAATTCAATCAAGGAAACACTGCATGTTGGTGAAGGGCATATTGAAGAAGGATCAGCCGAGTGGTTCTTGTGGGAGAACAACTCCATTTGGCTCACTAACTTCACACACCATCAGGCTTCCAAGCAGCTCTCAAGGAAACTCAGTTTTCACACTCTAGGCTTAGTGCCCTTTGAGTGCATTATCTAGGAATGAACCTGGTAGAGCATCCCACACAAACGAATGCTCCACATGCGGGTTTCACATGCCACCAACTCCGCATTCTCAGGCAACTTCAGCGCCACAGCTGTTTTCAGATAGCCCTCAATGCAAAGGCTCTAGACGCAAATACTGGTGTGAGAGCTAATTCAATCAAGGAAACACTGCATGTTGGTGAAGGGCATAATGAAGAAGGATCAACCGAGTGGTTCTTGTGGGAGAACAACTCCATTTGGCTCACTAACTTCACACACCATCAGGCTTCCAAGCAGCTCTCAAGGAAACTCAGTTTTCAACTCTATGCTTAGTGCCCTTTGAGTGCATTATCTAGGAATGAACCTGGTAGAGCATCCCACACAAACGAATGCTCCACATGCGGGTTTCACATGCCACCAACTCCACATTCACAGGCAACTTCAGCGCCACAGCCGTTTTCATATAGCCCTCAATGCAAAGGCTCTAGACGCAAATATTGGTGTGAGAGCTAATTCAATCAAGGAAACACTGCATGTTGGTGAAGGGCATATTGAAGAAGGATCAGCTGAGTGGTTCTTGTGGGAGAACAACTCCATTTGGCTCACTAACTTCACACACCATCAGGCTTCCAAGCAGCTCTCAAGGAAACTCAGTTTTCACACTCTATGCTTAGTGCCTTTTGAGAACCTAGAACTGAAATAAAGCTTGGTGAGCATCCCACACAAACGAATGCTCCACATGCGGATTTCACATGCCACCAACTCCACATTCACAGGCAACTTCAGCGCCACAGCCGTTTTCAGATAGCCCTCAATGCAAAGGCTCTAGACGCAAATATTGGTGTGAGAGCTAATTCAATCAAGGAAACACTGCATGTTGGTGAAGGGCATATTGAAGAAGGATCAGCCGAGTGGTTCTTGTGGGAGAACAACTCCATTTGGCTCACTAACTTCACACACCATCAGGCTTCCCAGCAGCTCTCAAGGAAACTCAGTTTTCACACTCTATGCTTAGTGCCCTTTGAGTGCATTATCTAGGAATGAACCTGGTAGAGCATCCCACACAAACGAATGCTCCACATGCGGGTTTCACATGCCACCAACTCCACATTCTCAGGCAACTTCAGCGCCACAGCCGTTTTCAGATAGCCCTCAATGCAAAGGCTCTAGACGCAAATATTGGTGTGAGAGCTAATTCAATCAAGGAAACACTGCATGTTGGTGAAGGGCATATTGAAGAAGGATCAGCCGAGTGGTTCTTGTGGGAGAACAACTCCATTTGGCTCACTAACTTCACACACCATCAGGCTTCCAAGCAGCTCTCAAGGAAACTCAGTTTTCACACTCTATGCTTAGTGCCCTTTGAGTGCATTATCTAGGAATGAACCTGGTAGAGCATCCCACACAAACGAATGCTCCACATGCGGGTTTCACATGCCACCAACTCCACATTCACAGG
Organism: Ochotona princeps; assembly: GCF_030435755.1. Taxonomy (NCBI): domain Eukaryota; kingdom Metazoa; phylum Chordata; class Mammalia; order Lagomorpha; family Ochotonidae; genus Ochotona; species Ochotona princeps. The sequence continues at coordinate 48,180 of NW_026698461.1, forward strand.
CAACTTCAGCGCCACAGCCGTTTTCAGATAGCCCTCAATGCAAAGGCTCTAGACACAAATATTGGTTTGAGAGCAAATTCAATCAAGGAAACACTGCATGTTGGTGAAGGGCATATTGAAGAAGGATCAGCCGAGTGGTTCTTGTGGGAGAACAACTCCATTTGGCTCACTAACTTCACACACCATCAGGCTTCCAAGCAGCTCTCAAGGAAACTCAGTTTTCACACTCTAGGCTTAGTGCCTTTTGAGTACCTAGGACTGAAATGAATGTTGGTGAGCATCCCACACAAACGAATGCTCCACATGCGGGTTTCACATGCCACCAACTCCACATTCTCAGGCAACTTCAGCGCCACAGCCGTTTTCAGATAGCCCTCAATGCAAAGGCTCTAGATGCAAATATTGGTGTGAGAGCTAATTCAATCAAGGAAACACTGCATGTTGGTGAAGGGCATATTGAAGAAGGATCAGCCGAGTGGTTCTTGTGGGAGAACAACTCCATTTGGCTCACTAACTTCACACACCATCAGGCTTCCAAGCAGCTCTCAAGGAAACTCAGTTTTCACACTCTATACTTAGTGCCCTTTGAGTGCATTATCTAGGAATGAACCTGGTAGAGCATCCCACACAAACGAATGCTCCACATGCGGGTTTCACTTGCCACCAACTCCACATTCGAAGGCAACTTCAGCACCACAGCCGTTTTCAGATAGCCCTCAATGCAAAGGCTCTAGACACAAATATTGGTATGAGAGCTAATTCAATCAAGGAAACACTGCATGTTGGTGAAGGGCATATTGAAGAAGGATCAGCCGAGTGGTTCTTGTGGGAGAACAACTCCATTTGGCTCACTAACTTCACACACCATCAGGCTTCCAAGCAGCTCTCAAGGAAACTCAGTTTTCACACTCTATGCTTAGTGCCCTTTGACTGCATTATCTAGGAATGAACCTGGTAGAGCATCCCACACAAACGAATGCTCCACATGCGGGTTTCACATGCCACCAACTCCACATTGACAGGCAACTTCAGCGCCACAGCCGTTTTCAGATAGCCCTCAATGCAAAGGCTCTAGACGCAAATATTGGTGTGAGAGCTAATTCAATCAAGGAAACACTGCATGTTGGTGAAGGGCATATTGAAGAAGGATCAGCCGAGTGGTTCTTGTGGGAGAACAACTCCATTTGGCTCACTAACTTCACACACCATCAGGCTTCCAAGCAGCTCTCAAGGAAACTCAGTTTTCACACTCTATGCTTAGTGCCCTTTGAGTGCATTATCTAGGAATGAACCTGGTAGAGCATCCCACACAAACGAATGCTCCACATGCGGGTTTCACATGCCACCAACTCCACATTCACAGGCAACTTCAGCGCCACTGCCGTTTTCAGATAGCCCTCAATGCAAAGGCTCTAGACGCAAATATTGGTGTGAGAGCTAATTCAATCAAGGAAACACTGCATGTTGGTGAAGGGCATATTGAAGAAGGATCAGCCGAGTGGTTCTTGTGGGAGAACAACTCCATTTGGCTCACTAACTTCACACACCATCAGGCTTCCAAGCAGCTCTCAAGGAAACTCAGTTTTCACACTCTATGCTTAGTGCCCTTTGAGTGCATTATCTAGGAATGAACCTGGTAGAGCATCCCACACAAACGAATGCTCCACATGCGGGTTTCACATGCCACCAACTCCACATTCGCAGGCAACTTCAGCGCCACAGCCGTTTTCAGATAGCCCTCAATGCAAAGGCTCTAGACGCAAATATTGGTGTGAGAGCTAATTCAATCAAGGAAACACTGCATGTTGGTGAAGGGCATATTGAAGAAGGATCAGCCGAGTGGTTCTTGTGGGAGAACAACTCCATTTGGCTCAATAACTTCACACACCACCAGGCTTCCAAGCAGCTCTCAAGGAAACTCAGTTTTCACACTCTATGCTTAGTGCCCTTTGAGTGCATTATCTAGGAATGAACCTGGTAGAGCATCCCACACAAACGAATGCTCCACATGCGGGTTTCACATGCCACCAACTCCACATTGACAGGCAACTTCAGCGCCACAGCCGTTTTCAGATAGCCCTCAATGCAAGGGCTCTAGACGCAAATATTGGTGTGAGTGCTAATTCAATCAAGGAAACACTGCATGTTGGTGAAGGGCATATTGAAGAAGGATCAGCCGAGTGGTTCTTGTGGGAGAACAACTCCATTTGGCTCACTAACTTCACACACCATCAGGCTTCCAAGCAGCTCTCAAGGAAACTCAGTTTTCAACTCTAGGCTTAGTGCCCTTTGAGTGCATTATCTAGGAATGAACCTGGTAGAGCATCCCACACAAACGAATGCTCCACATGCGGGTTTCACATGCCACCAACTCCACATTCACAGGCAACTTCAGCGCCACAGCCGTTTTCAGATAGCCCTCAATGCAAAGGCTCTAGACGCAAATATTGGTGTGAGAGCTAATTCAATCAAGGAAACACTGCATGTTGGTGAAGGGCATATTGAAGAAGGATCAGCTGAGTGGTTCTTGTGGGAGAACAACTCCATTTGGCTCACTAACTTCACACACCATCAGGCTTCCAAGCAGCTCTCAAGGAAACTCAGTTTTCACACTCTATGCTATGCTTAGTGCCCTTTGAGTGCATTATCTAGGAATGAACCTGGTAGAGCATCCCACACAAACGAATGCTCCACATGCGGGTTTCACTTGCCACCAACTCCACATTCTCAGGCAACTTCAGCACCACAGCCGTTTTCAGATAGCACTCAATGCAAAGGCTCTAGACGCAAATATTGGTGTGAGAGCTAATTCAATCAAGGAAACACTGCATGTTGGTGAAGGGCATATTGAGGAAGGATCAGCCGAGTGGTTCTTGTGGGAGAACAACTCCATTTTGGCTCACTAACTTCACACACCATCAGGCTTCCAAGCAGCTCTCAAGGAAACTCAGTTTCACACTCTATGCTTAGTGCCTTTTGAGTACCTAGGACTGAAGTGAAGGTTGGTGAGCATCCCACACAAACGAATGCTCCACATGCGGGTTTCACATGCCACCAACTCCACATTCACAAGGCAACTTCAGCGCCACAGCCATTTTCAGATAGCCTCAATGCAAAGCTCTAGACGCAAATATTGGTGTGAGAGCTAATTCAATCAAGGAAACAGTGCATGTTGGTGAAGGGCATATTGAAGAAGGATCAGCCGAGTGGTTCTTGTGGGAGAACAACTCCATTTGGCTCACTATACTTCACACGACAATCAGGCTTCCAAGCAGCTCTCAAGGAAACTCAGTTTTCACACTCTATGCTTAGGTGCCTTTTGAGTACCTAGGACTGAAGTGAAGGTTGGTGAACATCCCACACAAACAGATGCTCCACAGTTGCGGGTTTCACATGCCACCAACTCCACATTCACAGGCAACTTCAGCGCCACAGCCGTTTTCAGATAGCCCTCAATGCAAGGCTCTAGACGCAAATATTGGGTGTGAGAGCTAATTCAATCAAGGAAACACTGCATGTTGGTGAAGGGCATATTGAAGAAGGATCAGCCGAGTGGTTCTTGTGTGAGAACAACTCCATTTGGCTCACTAACTTCACACACCATCAGGCTTCCAAGCAGCTCTCAAGGAAACTCAGTTTTCACACTCTATGCTTAGTGCCCTTTGAGTGCATTATCTAGGAATGAACCTGGTAGAGCATCTCCACACAAACGAATGCTCCACATGCGGGTTTCACATGCCACGCAACTCCACATTCTCACAGGCAACTTCAGCGCCACACAGCCGTTTTCAGATAGCCCTCAATGCAAAGGCTCTAGACACAAATACTTGGTGTGAGAGCAAATTCAATCAAGGAAACACTGCATGTTGGTGAAGGGCATATTGAAGAAGGATCAGCCGAGTGGTTCTTGTGGGAGAACAACTTCCATTCTGGCTCACTAACTTCACACACCATCAGGCTTCCAAGCAGCTCTCAAGGAAACTCAGTTTTCACACTCTAGGCTTAGTGCCTTTTGAGTACCTAGGACTGAAATGAATGTTGGTGAGCATCCCACACAAACGAATGCTCCACATGCGGGTTTCACATGCCACCCAACTCCACATTCTCAGGCACACTTCAGCGCCACAGCCATTTTCAGATAGCCCTCAATGCAAAGGCTCTAGACGCAAATATTGGTGTGAGAGCTAATTCAATCAAGGAAACAGTGCATGTTGTGGTGAAGGGCATATTGAAGAAGGATCAGCCGAGTGGTTCTTGTGGGAGAACAACTCCATTTGGCTCACTAACTTCACACACAATCAGGCTTCCAAGCAGCTCTCAAGGAAACTCAGTTTTCACACTCTATGCTTAGTGCCTTTTGAGTACCTAGGACTGAAGTGAAGGTTGGTGAACATCCCACACAAACGAATGCTCCACATGCGGGTTTCACATGCCACCAACTCCACATTCACAGGCAACTTCTGCGCCACAGCCGTTTTTCAGATAGCCCTCAATGCAAAGGCTCTAGACGCAAATATTGGTGTGAGAGCTAATTCAATCAAGGAAACAGTGCATGTTGGTGAAGGGCATATTGAAGAAGGATCAGCCGAGTGGTTCTTGTGGGAGAACAACTCCATTTGGCTCACTAACTTCACACACCATCAGGCTTCCAAGCAGCTCTCAAGGAAACTCAGTTTTCAACTCTAGGCTTAGTGCCCTTTGAGTGCATTATCTAGGAATGAACCTGGCTAGAGCATCCCACACAAACGAATGCTCCACATGCGGGTTTCACATGCCACCAACTCCACATTCTCAGGCAACTTCAGCGCCACAGCCGTTTTCAAATAGCCCTCAATGCAAAGGCTCTAGACACAAATATTGGTGTGAGAGCTAATTCAATCAAGGAAACACTGCATGTTGGTGAAGGGCATATTGAAGAAGGATCAGCTGAGTGGTTCTTGTGGGAGAACAACTCCATTGGCTCACTAACTTCACACACCATCAGGCTTCCAAGCAGCTCTCAAGGAAACTCAGTTTTTCACACTCTATGCTTAGTGCCCTTTGAGTGCATTATCTAGGAATGAACCTGGTAGAGCATCCCACACAAACGAATGCTCCACATGCGGGTTTCGCATGCCACCAACTCACATTCACATGCAACTTCAGCGCCACAGCCGTTTTCAGATAGCCCTCAATGCAAAGGCTCTAGACGCAAATATTGGTGTGAGAGCTAATTCAATCAAGGAAACACTGCATGTTGGTGAAGGGCATATTGAAGAAGGATCAGCCGAGTGGTTCTTGTGGGAGAACAACTCCATTTGGCTCACTAACTTCACACACCATCAGGCTTCCAAAGCAGCTTCTCAAGGAAACTCAGTTTTCACACTCTATGCTTAGTGCCTTTCGAGTACCTAGGACTGAAATGAAGCTTGGTTAGCATCCCACACAAACGAATGCTCCACATGCGGGTTTCACATGCCACACAACTCCACATTCTCAGGCAACTTCCAGCGCCCACCAGGCCGTTTTTCAGATAGCCCTCAATGCAAAGGCTCTAGACGCAAATACTGGTGTTGAGAGCTAATTCAATCAAGGAAACACTGCATGTTGGTGAAGGGCATATTGAAGAAGGATCAGCCGAGTTGGTTCTTGTGGGAGAACAACTCGATTTGGCTCACTAACTTCACACACCATCAGGCTTCCAAGCAGCTCTCAAGGAAACTCAGTTTTCACAACTCTATGCTCAGTGCCCTTTGACTGCATTATCTAGGAATGAACCTGGTAGAGCATCCTACACAAACGAATGCTCCACATGCGGGTTTCACATGCCACCAACTCCACATTCTCAGGCAACTTCAGCGCCACAGCCGTTTTCAGATAGCCCTCAATGCAAAGGCTCTGGACGCAAATATTGGTGTGAGAGCTAATTCAATCAAGGAAACACTGCATGTTGGTGAAGGGCATATTGAAGAAGGATCAGCCGAGTGGTTCTTGTGGGAGAACAACTCCATTTGGCTCACTAACTTCACACACCATCAGGCTTCCAAGCAGCTCTCAAGGAAACTCAGTTTTTCACACTCTATGCTTAGTGCCCTTTGAGTGCATTATCTAGAGAATGAACCTGGTAGAGCATCCCACACAAACGAATGCTCCACATGCGGGTTTCACATGCCACCAACTCCACATTCTCAGCAACTTCAGCGCCACAGCCGTTTTCAGATAGCCCTCAATGCAAAGGCTCTAGACGCAAATATTGGTGTGAGAGCTAATTCAAACAAGGAAACACTGCATGTTGGTGAAGGGCATATTGAAGAAAGGATCAAAGAGGATCGCGAGTGGTTCTTGTGGGAGAACAACTCCATTTGGCTCACTAACTTCACACACCATCAGGCTTCCAAGCAGCTCTCAAGGAAACTCAGTTTTCACACTCTATGCTTAGTGCCCTTTGAGTGCATTATCTAGGAATGAACCTGGTAGAGCATCCCACACAAACGAATGCTCCACATGCGGGTTTCACATGCCCACCAACTCCACATTCACAGGCAACTTCAGCGCCACACAGCCGTTTTCAGATAGCCCTCAATGCAAAAGGCTCTAGACGCAAATATTGGTTGAGGAGAGCTAATTCAATCAAGGAAACACTGCATGTTGGTGAAGGGCATATTGAAGAAGGATCAGCTGAGTGGTTCTTGTGGGAGAACAACTCCATCTGGCTCACTAACTTCACACACCATCAGGCTTCCAAGCAGCTCTCAAGGAAACTCAGTTTTTCAACTCTATGCTTAGTGCCCTTTGAGTGCATTATCTAGGAATGAACCTGGTAGAGCATCCCACACAAACGAATGCTCCACATGCGGGTTTTCACATGCCACCAATTCCACATTCACAGGCAACTTCAGCGCCACAGCCGTTTTCAGATAGCCCTCAATGCAAAGGCTCTAGACGCAAATATTGGTGTGAGAGCTAATTCAATCAAGGAAACACTGCATGTTGGTGAAGGGCATATTGAAGAAGGATCAGCCGAGTGGTTCTTGTGGAGAACAACTCCATTTGGCTCACTAACTTCACACACCATCAGGCTTCCAAGCAGCTCTCAAGGAAACTCAGTTTTCACACTCTATGCTTAGTGCCCCTTTGAGTACCTAGGACTGAAATGAACCTGGTAGAGCATCCCACACAAACGAATGCTCCACATGCGGGTTTCACATGCCACCAACTCCACATTCTCAGGCAACTTCAGCGCCACAGACATTTTCAGATAGCCCTCAATGCAAAGGCTCTAGACGCAAATATTGGTGTGAGAGCTAATTCAATCAAGGAAACACTGCATGTTGGTGAAGGGCATATTGAAGAAGGATCAGCCGAGTGGTTCTTGTGGGAGAACAACTCCATTTGGCTCACACTTACTTCACACACCATCAGGCTTCCAAAGCAGCTCTCAAGGAAACTCAGTTTTTCACACTCTATGCTTAGTGCCCTTTGAGTGCCTAGGACTGGAAATGAAGCTCGGTAGAGCATGCCACCAAACGAATGCCTCCACATGCGGGTTTCACCATGCCACCAACTCCACATCTCAGGCAACTTCAGCGCCACAGCCGTTTTCAGATAGCCCTCCAATGCAAAGGCTCTAGACGCAAATATTGGTGTGAGAGCTAATTCAATCAAGGAAACACTGCATGTTGGTGAAGGGCATATTGAAGAAGGATCAGCTGAGTGGTTCTTGTGGCGAGAACAACTCCATTTGGCTCACTAACTTCACACACCATCAGGCTTCCAAGCAGCTCTCAAGGAAACTCAGTTTTCACACTCTATGCTTAGTGCCTTTTGAGTACCTAGGACTGAAGTGAAGGTTGGTGAGCATCCCACACAAACGAATGCTCCACATGCGGGTTTCACATGCCACCAACTCCACATTCACAGGCAACTTCAGCCGCCACAGCCATTTTCAGATAGCCCTCAATGCAAAGGCTCTAGACGCAAATATTGGTGTGAGAGCTAATTCAATCAAGGAAACACTGCATGTTGGTGAAGGGCATATTGAAGAAGGATCAGCCAGAGTGGTTCTTGTGGGAGAACAACTCCATTTGCTCACTAACTTCACACACCATCAGGCTTCCAAGCAGCTCTCAAGGAAACTCAGTTTTCACACTCTATGCTTAGTGCCTTTTGAGTACCTAGGACTGAAGTGAAGGTTGGTGAACATCCCACACAAACGAATGCTCCACATGCGGGTTTCACATGCCACCAACTCCACATTCACGAGGCAACTTCTGCGCCACAAGTCGTTTTCAGATAGGCCCTCAATGCAAAGGGCTCTAGACGCAAATATTGGTGTGAGAGCTAATCTCAATCAAGGAAACACTGCATGTTGGTGAAGGGCAATATTGAAGAAGGATCAGCTGAGTGGTTCTTGTGGGAGAACAACTCCCATTTGGCTCACTAACTTCACACATCACATCAGGCTTCCAAGCAGCTCTCAAGGAAACTCAGTTTTCAACTCTAGGCTTAGTGCCCTTTGAGTGCATTATCTAGGAATGAACCTGGTAGAGCATCCCACACAAACGAATGCTCCACATGCGGGTTTCACATGCCACCCAACTCCACATTCGCAGGCAACTTCAGCGCCACAGCCGTTTTCAAATAGCCCTCAATGCAAAGGCTCTAGACACAAATATTGGTGTGAGAGCTAATTCAATCAAGGAAACACTGCATGTTGGTGAAGGGCATATTGAAGAAGGATCAGCTGAGTGGTTCTTGTGGGAGAACAACTCCATTTGGCTCACTAACTTCACACACCATCAGGCTTCCAAGCAGCTCTCAAGGAAACTCAGTTTTCACACTCTATCTTAGTGGCCCTTTGAGTGCATTATCTAGGAATGAACCTGGTAGAGCATCCCACACAAACGAAATGCTCCACATGCGGGTTTCGCATGCCGACCACCAACTCCACATTCACAGGCAAACTTTAGCGCCACAGCCGTTTCAGATAGCCCTCAATGCAAAGGCTCTAGACGCAAATATTGGTGTGAGAGCTAATTCAATCAAGGAAACACTGCATGTTGGTGAAGGGCATATTGAAGAAGGATCAGCCGAGTGGTTCTTGTGGGAGAACAACTCCATTTGGCTCACTAACTTCACACAACACCATCAGGCTTCCAAGCAGCTCTCAAGGAAAACTCAGTTTTCACACTCTATGCTTAGTGCCTTTCGAGTACCTAGGACTGAAATGAAGGTTGGTGAGCATCCCACAGAAACGAATGCTCCACATGCGCGCAAATATGGTGTGAGAGCTAATTCAATCAAGGAAACATTGCATGTTGGTGAAGGGCATATTGAAGAAGGATCAGCCGAGTGGTTCTTGTGGAGAACTACTCCATTTGGCTCACTAACTTCACACACCATCAGGCTTCCAAACAGCTCTCTAGGAAACTCAGTTTTCACACTCTATGCTTAGTGCCCTTTGAGTGCAATTATCTAGAATGAACCTGGTAGAGCATCCCACACAAACGAATGCTCCACATGCGGGTTTCACATGCCCACCAACTCCACATTCACCAGGCACTCAGCCACAGCCATTTTCAGATAGCCCTCAATGCAAAGGCTCTAGACGCAAATATGGTGTGAGAGCTGAATTCAATCAAGGAAACAGTGCATGTTGGTGAAGGGCATATTGAAGAAGGATCAGCCGAGTGGTTCTTGTGGGAGAACAACTCCATTTGGCTCACTAACTTCACACACCATCAGGCTTCCAAGCAGCTCTCAAGGAAACTCAGTTTTCACACTCTATGCTTAGTGCCTTTGAGTACCTAGGACTGAGTGAAGGTTGGTGAACATCCCACACAAACGAATGCTCCACATGCGGGTTTCACATGCCACCAACTCCACATTCACAGGCAACTTCTTGCGCCACAGCCGTTTTCAGATAGCCCTCAATGCAAAGGCTCTAGACGCAAATATTGGTGTGAGAGCTAATTCAATCAAGGAAACACTGCATGTTGGTGAAGGGCATATTGAAGAAGGATCAGCCGAGTGGTTCTTGTGGGAGAACAACTCCATTTGGCTCACTAACTTCACACACCATCAGGCTTCCAAGCAGCTCTCAAGGAAACTCAGTTTTCAACTCTAGGCTTAGTGCCCTTTGAGTGCATTATCTAGGAATGAACCTGGTAGAGCATCCCACACAAACGAATGCTCCACATGCGGGTTTCACATGCCACCAACTCCACATTCTCAGGCAACTTCAGCGCCACAGCCGTTTTCAAATAGCCCTCAATGCAAAGGCTCTAGACACAAATATTGGTGTGAGAGCTAATTCAATCAAGGAAACACTGCATGTTGGTGAAGGGCATATTGAAGAAGGATCAGCTGAGTGGTTCTTGTGGGAGAACAACTCCATTTGGCTCACTAACTTCACACACCATCAGGCTTCCAAGCAGCTCTCAAGGAAACTCAGTTTTCACACTCTATGCTTAGTGCCCTTTGAGTGCATTATCTAGGAATGAACCTGGTAGAGCATCCCACACAAACGAATGCTCCACATGCGGGTTTCGCATGCCACCAACTCCACATTCACAGGCAACTTTAGCGCCACAGCCGTTTTCAGATAGCCCTCAATGCAAAGGCTCTAGACGCAAATATTGGTGTGAGAGCTAATTCAATCAAGGAAACACTGCATGTTGGTGAAGGGCATATTGAAGAAGGATCAGCCGAGTGGTTCTTGTGGGAGAACAACTCCATTTGGCTCACTAACTTCACACACCATCAGGCTTCCAAGCAGCTCTCAAGGAAACTCAGTTTTCACACTCTATGCTTAGTGCCTTTTGAGTACCTAGGACTGAAATGAAGGTGGTGAGCATCCCACAGAAACGAATGCTCCACATGCGGGTTTCACATGCACCAACTCCACATTCACAGGCAACTTCAGAGCCACAGCCGTTTTCAGATAGCCCTCAATGCAAAGGCTCTAGACGCAAATATTGGTGTGAGAGCTAATTCAATCAAGGAAACATTGCATGTTGGTGAAGGGCATATTGAAGAAGATCAGCCGAGTGGTTCTTGTGGGAGAACAACTCCATTTGGCTCACTAACTTCACACACCATCAGGCTTCCAAACAGCTCTCTAGAAACTCAGTTTTCACACTCTATGCTTAGTGCCCTTTGAGTGCATTATCTAGGAATGAACCTGGTAGAACATCCCACACAACGAATGCTCCACATGCGGGTTTCACATGCCACCAACTCCACATTCACAGGCAACTTCAGCGCCACAGCCATTTTCAGATAGCCCTCAATGCAAAGGCTCTAGACGCAAATATTGGTGTGAGAGCTAATTCAATCAAGGAAACATT